>NC_136014.1:15843218-16035718 GCF_048128805.1 Centroberyx gerrardi | reverse complement strand
ACAATTTTTGCACGAAGACAATTTGCCACCCAACAAGTCCGATTCCTCAACAGCACAATGAGCTGAACCAGAGCAACACGCACGCTGTTAAAAAGGCGACTTATTGACAAAATGAAATAATGTAAAAAATAAAATAAAATAAAATACTATAACTTAAGCTAAGATACCGATGTGCCTTCAATGCGTGACACTGGCGTGAATTTCTTACCTTTGAGTTCTTGTCAGTCCAAATATTGTTTGGCAGATGCAACGACTTGCTTGTTTTCGCCTGTGCATTATGGCTGGGATGCTGATGGTATCGCCCAGAGAAAAACACGGAACATTTTTGAGACTTTCTCATTTGTGGATACAGCCTATCACTTGGTCGACTTCTGTCGATCTGCACAGGTCTCCGCTCGTCAAACCCCGCCACTGCCACTGCCTCGTAATCTTTCTCCTCTACAAAAATGAAGGTCTCTAATAACCCGGGTACCATGAAAGTCGGCTAAAACGTCGCCGTGTTGCCTTTTGGAAAGTTAAAAGCGCTTCCCTGAAACATCAGTCCAGGTGAGGGGTGGAACAGAGGAACAGATGCGGAGGAGAGAGGAGGAGAGGCGCGCAGCAGGCTTCCCGATGTGCGCAAAGCGGAGCGTCCACCCTCCCTGCCTGCGTTTACTTTCACAGTATACTTCCAATGTGTGAACGGGGTTTTTCTTTTCTTAGAGCAGACGATTTTTCTTGTAAATGATCACTAGCAAGTAACAGTCTGACATAATAGTGTCCAACGGGTCAGTAGAAGCCCCATCTTGAAGATTTGTGTAATTTATAGCTCAAATTACACCCTTATTAAAAATAATCATATTAATCTATAGTCTTGTAATTTTATCTAATATTTTTGGGAACCATACATATCACGACAAAACTATAAATTGAAATTATCCTATACGAATGTCATAGCACAGGATATAAAAATACCATGAAGTATGATAGTCGCTAAACTCAGGATGGAGTAGAAATATTAGGGATTTTTTTTTTGTCATTAGAGTGGGCTGTCATCTCGCGTGAGTTAGGCTCGCAGGGCAGAAAGCAGCTATAAAAGTACCTTTCTAAAACAGCTATTACAATTACAGTGAGTGAACCAATGATGTGTGTTCTGCGCATACTGATTAGTTCAAGTGGCTCACAATAAGGTCACACACACACTTGACAATCTACGACCCATGTTTTAAGATTTTCTGAAATGAGTCACTTTCCATAATTCGATTTTAGCTTAGAACTGAGAGCAAAGGTTAATGAGTGGGAGACTTTAAGATGGGTGCTGTTTAAGCTCTTTTTGTCCTATAAGGCTTTGGGGTGCAGTTCTAGGGACAATATCCAGGCCTCAATAATAATAATAATACAACTAATATTACTGTAATAGTCACACAGAAAATACTGTAGCTACATTATCAGCTGTTAAGTTTCACTTGTCTGGACAAATCAGAATTCTTCCAGACTTGCTCCCACTGCACATTTATTGCCTTTTCTGTGCACATGACATCTTTTTAAGCCATATTTTGGACTTCAAATGAAGCAGAAGTTAATGTAAAAAGATTAACCAGACTGTTATCGTTGAAGAGAATGGAATTCCAGCATATCACTAATAGAATTTAGAGTGATGATAGAAAATTCTATTAATGCTGCGTGGAGAAATGAAAACTGTGAGTGCAGCAGTTTATTACTGCTGTGCTGAATGGCTCAGCTCTGTAAATTTACATGCTTCACAGGAGTAGTGTTATTATGATATCCATTCGATACATGTGCTGAAAAACCATAATTTTTACTGGTATTTATTATTTAGAAATCTAATGTGATTGGAATAATTGAGCCAGAATCCACAGAAGTGTTTTAGAGAGTTCTGACATTGATGTAGTGTTATGGTTCGATCTAGATTAAAAAAAAATAGGCCTGTTTACATTTTGACAAAGTTGATTCTTAAGAAAATAAAAAATAAAAAGCAAAGCCATTTCTGATTTATAGGCCATAACTCCCTCATGGGCCTGGTTTCTATTCCTACTGTTAAATGAGTGTCATTATTCAAAGTTCAAGACAGCCTCCGTGGGGTTAATGTGAAGTTTAAGTGGCTCACTTAAGTGAATGAACTTCAAAGGGAGCCCAGCGCCAGGTTTGAAATCCCATATCATTACCTGGGATCTAAATCTTCTTTTACAGCTTCTGATGCACGTAAGTGGAGTCCTGGCCACAGCCATTTTGATCTGTAAGGAAAAAGCTCCTGCGTTTGTAGTGGGGGATTTGTGGTATTGACACCTCACTCCTTTCATGTGCAATATATGGCGAGTTTGGCATTTAAACCTGTGCACTGCGGGGAAGGACAAAAAAAGTGGTCAACAATAGCTGAAAGGCGAGAGGATCAAACATTTTCTTGTAGCTGCACCGATCATTGTTGAGGATGACCAGGGGACAGACAAGAGGGGAGAGAGGAGAGGGCAAGCGCAAAGGGAGGTGTCTCTGACAGGCTGTGTAATAGCCTCACTGTTCTGAAACACTGATCTCACCTCCATCTCCACACTTCTGCTAAATCCCCCTCTCTCCTTATCCTTCAGTTTTGCCCGTTCTCTTTCTCTCTCCTTCACTTTCTCAATGTTTTTTCCAGTCTCCTCTACGCTTGCTCCCTCTTTTTTTTCCACCATAACTCCCGCACTCAATCTCAAGTTTATTTCACATTACAAGTTGTTATCTCAGTCCTGCTCCACATGCCGTAGTATCATCGCAATCATATCTGACAAATAGACTCAGATGCGCTGGTCAGCTGCACTCGGGACCTTGTTACTAGCCCATCATAAAACAGACACCACACACATCTTTTCTCCCTTTTCCTCTCTGCCCCTCACTCTCATTTCTAATCTCACGTCACTTTGAACCCGGCTTGACCGCTGACCCGCTGTCATACCACAGTCTTCAGTTGTATCCTCCTATACTGGTTGGAGGAGGTCATTCTGCTCGCCACTATACCTGCAGGCACGCCTTGCATTGCAGATGAGCTGCAAGATCCAATTTGTTTGTGTTGAGATGACTTCAATTCCTTTGCCACAGAACATTAGGGCTGCAAATTAATATCCCTAGGCTCAGCGGCTCGCAGGCCAGTTTCGAGGCAGGAGACAGGCACGCTGGGATAATGGCAGATTCATGGAGAGAATTATTTAAGGCCAGAAGTACCTTGTCTCTAAAGCCATGCTCCCCTTCCACCTTTTCCTTGCTTCCCCGCTTGCCTTCGTCTGTCACCTTCAGAGAACCTCTCCCAAATGAGTTCGGAAGGCAGTGGGCTCTCCTACACTGCCATGCTCAGAGTTGCAACACCTCCAGTCACTCTTAGCTATGAACAGTGTAAGGGCAAAATAAACTTCACCCGTTGTGGGTCAAAATGAATAAGCAAAGGTTCAAGAGTCTTCCGTGGATTCTTTATTCAAACATGCATGGTTCAGTTCAATGTTCCAGACAAGTAACACAGAAGTGACCAAGATTTTACAACAGACATTCAGAGGGAAGAAAAGGAGGGGATACAAATGAGCAATAACGTGAAAATAAAGTTTGAGAAGCCTTTTTTTCTGTATAGCAACATCTGATGCCTCCTGTCTCTTGGCGTGATAAAGATGGTGATGTCATAACATCCACATGAGACAGAAACTGCCATGCTGGTTGGTAAGCATTAGTGTATAGTGATAATACAGTTTTTCTCAGTCGCTTTGGTACATTTCTCGAATCATCCTTAACATTTGCAAAACAGTAAGTGCATTTCTCGAAACAATTCGTACAAACAGCACCACACAATGGATTACCTGCAAAAGCCCGTAACTTGCTCAAAATCCTTAGTCTATCTCTCAAAAGTAAATATTTATGTCAATGAACATGTCAGTGCCATCAGAATGACAAGTCCTTGTGTCATTGTTTACAAACAGGATAGTCAAAATGCTTAGCCATGTTGTCAATATAACAGTGACTCTGTAAGTATTTTCTGATGTAAACTATGGCTAAGGTTTTGATGACAATGATTGAAAATGTACAAGGCTGCACTTTTTCTGTATGGCATATATCAATTTCAACAGTACAAAGTTACACATTACTGCATGTGGGAGATTGATTGCAAGAGATTGGACAGGATTCACATTTACGCTTTTACTGTTTGTACTGTAATTTGTTGACAGACCATGTCATTGCAATACAGAAAAGAAAAAGACAAGACTGTTTTACAACACTGAAAAAAATACAAAATTAGAAAAGTAAACATACTGTACATGCAGCGCTGTATGGGGAATTACAGTGCAGTCTTTCTACACCTCCTGACGTTCCTGTCTTGTAACACTGTGTTGTGTTGTGCTCTGTCTATATATGCTTGCCAATTGAAGGTTCATGAGATGCACCTCTGAGCTATTTTAGAGAACTGGTTGATCATTGGTTGATCCAACGCTTCACACATTCCCCTTCATTAGTGAAAGTCAAGATTCACCTGAGAGCAATTCATCAATTCAGGACACATTTACAAAAAAAGTATAATAGAAATGTATAGAAAATATACTTGACAGATTATGACAACTGGTTCAACCATTTTGCATGTAATGACTTATGCAATGAACTAATGCCTAGATGTTTTGGGGGGTAAGACTATTCAACAGAGAACCAGTATAATACATTTTGATCAACATGACATAAGCAATTGATAATGTAGTAAACAGCAGACAATTGTACATAATCATTTGCATGAATGTGCCAAAGCATTTGCAATTTGTTCAAAAGAATGAGAAATTGCTTTTATGATGTGCACAAGTGACTAGATGATGTGGAGGATGAACAAGTAGTTTTGAGAATTTCAATTCTGATCTGAGAAATGTACCAAAGCGACTGAGAAAAACTGTAAACATAATACTGTGGGTGTTTTATTACATTAACCTGATACAATAATTGTTGTCTGCATAGTGCCACAACCACTAACATACCTCCCACAATAATGGCATACAGCATTAAACTTCAAAGAAATGCATGTTATCACACATCATCAACATGTAGCAAGCGTTATACATGGTCAGATTAATTTAGTTAGGTCAGAACAGGAGAAAATCACTGCTGGCAATACTGATAGGCCTACTGTCTTATTGTACTTAAACAGTTAATTTGGTTTCTTACCTCAAAGTGGTTGTATTGAATAGCAGTACTGTTATATAGCTGTGGCTCCATGACATATTCAATTAGCAGTCCTGCATGCATTAAGAAGAATTTCCAACTGGCAATGAAAAATGCGAATATCAAAATAAATAATGGCTTGTTGTCATAATCTGTAATGTAAAATCCCTATGATAGAATTCTGTATAAATGGGAAAAGTTGCCCAAAATCTTTTTTTTTTTTTTTTCGAGGGAGAAAGAGTCAAGGAGAAGTTCTCAAAAGAAAAGTCAGGTTAAGAACAATAAATTCCTCAAGAATGTGTACATTACCCTTTGTAAAACTGTGTCCATTATGTGTCTGCTACAGAGTCATTTATAACCTTTATTTAGTGTATTTAACGCAGCTAATGCAGAAAAGCTAATGGTTTGCATGCGTCATGCCAGGATAAACAAGCTTAAGGTGACAGCAGGATAGCGATAGTATGGTCCAATACGACCACCAAGGTAAAAAAAAAACGTGATGTTTTCGTAGGTTCCATATCCCTTTAAGCCCTCTGCAGAGAGAAAGATGAACAACATCAGTCACATATACTCAGCTATTGCATGGAACCTGCACAGCTGTGTTCAATTTACTGCAAACCAATGCTGCACATTCAAAGAGAATCTCAAGCTGTGAAGAGAGGCAGAATTGGCACCAGCATCTCTTTATGCTATAAAACACAGTTCTCATCCCTCTGAATCCAACACACACAGTCCATGGACCAACTGAAACTGTTAAGTAGGGTTTTTTCTCCCTATAAATGCAAGACAGTTAAAATGCAAGCCTTTTGTCACACTAATTTAAATGAAATCCCATCCTTGTTTGAGATTATTCTAACTGTGTTTAAACATTCATGGGGTTTTACAATAAGGATGAGAGTAGATCACAGGACCAGCTTTCCAAACAAAGCTTTGTGTCCTCCAACAAACAAGACGGAGAACAAAAAAGGTCTGAAATCAATCAAGCTACAGGTGGAGCTATCCTTGGTGCTGAACGCAAGCTGGGCCAAAATAGACTTTGAAGGTCTTTCATGATTTTTTCTCTCTTGTGAATATGTTGAGAGTAGTCATTGCAGATTATTGGAAAAAGCATTGAAGTTGTCAAGCCACACTGTTTCCAGACATATCTCTCCACTCCAGCCATGTCTTTAATGTACATTCCTAGCCACAGTTTGATTTAGAGGCAAGCCTTCAATGGCTCTTCTCAAAAGTCTGTTTTTTTTTGCCCGCCCCCACATCAACCAATAATTGTTTTTACGCTTGTAAGCACCACTCTGTTCACAGCAAATTGGCCATTTCCTAATAAGCTTCACAGGGAAGCCATCAAGCCACTCATTTTAATCTTTCCATGCTTGACTTTTGCTGTTGAGAATGACATTTTGTCTGTTTTCTCATTCTGCCTCAAGAAATATAGGATTCTGTCATCTTTCCTTTTTCTCAAGAGAATCTTCCACTCGTTCTTCTTCTATTAGATTGCTATAATAACCCTCCCCCCTCCCTTCGTTGTCTCCTCTGGCAAGAGCAACACTTCTTGATATTGATTTTTTTCTTGCACTTATAAGAGGGGGGCAGCAAGCCTCATTTAAGCATTTTAAAACAATTGTGAACATTTGTCCGTTGTCTCTGAACCCACTGAACCGTTTTGGAGACATGGCAGTTTAAACAGAGGTTCGTTGTGTGCTCAGGAAGCGGATGCTGGATGCATCACCACAATGTCCTAGAATGTGGCAACTGGAGATGGTGAGATAATGCCTGCTGGGTATTATGACTGTGTACTATCACATCTCATCCCAGCACCATTACCCTGCCATCAACATTTGTAAAATATAATTTGCAACATTTTCTCTAATGCCCTTGCCAGAATGCCTGCAACAGAAAAACAGACCGAAATCCTCAAAGGACAAACACCAAGCCTCATATCGTGTTCATCATACTGCATCTAAATATATTCTTCTCCTGACTCTGTATGGAAGATATGCAGGCTTTTCTTTTATTACACCTATATCTGGGTTATTCTAACTTAGATGTCTTTTCCAAGAATGCTTGGACGAATGAAGGCTGGTGCATACGAGTGGAAGTAGACATGAAGAGAAAGGAGGAGGAGAGAGATTAATTCAGGCCTTACCAGACTGAGATTCATCCTTTACCACAATGTCACTTGTCAGAGCAAAGAGAACATGGTTCACTCAGTTCAGCTGTTCATAGTAATTTTTCTTTGAGTTGCATTAATGAATACTCTTCAAGGTGAATGAATTGGGCAATCACACATTTGTTCAGTCACTAATGGAATAAGCCCTTTCTTCAAATCGCTGGATGGACAAGCTCACAATGTTATGAATGGTAAGTAGCAGTGAACAAAATGGGCATTGTGTTTGCTGAAGGAGGTGAAAATACAATAAAGTTTCAGCAAAGTAGGAGACCTTTAAGGAGAGAAGCAGACAGAGGGTGGGGTTGGCCTGCAGCTGAACTTATGAAGCTCCGGGCATGGCTTGAGGCTTCCCCTTGCGTGTGTGTGTGTGTGTGTGTGTGTTTTCATGCACACATCTATGTAAGTACTGAGTAAAGTACTGAGCAAAAATCTCGCATACTCCTGCTGTGCACTAAAACAATGAGTGTGTGTATCTGTCTGAATATTCCTCCCAGGTATTGTGAATTAACATTCAGCCATAAAGCAGACGCAATGCAAAACACTGTAATATTTTCTTCTAGTCTCTTTCTAATATGACTGCTCTCTGGTGCTACATCACGCTGATGGCTCCTCTCAGCTCATCCACCTCTTTGATCAGCACCCTTCTTAGCCAGGAGACTCTTCATCTCTGTTGCAGCAGTGCCGACCCTTGGGTGCCCTATTAAGCTCCTCTCTCTGATTCTTTGATTCCACCACCTGCCTGCGCTGTGATGCGCCGTCCCTGGGCATGACTGGTGCAGCCGCCCACTAGTCAGTCTGTGTTTTGTATGACCATGGGTAACCCCTTCTGACCGCTCGCACAGCCAGTCACAACACCCGCCCGCCTGTTGTCAGACGAACGCCGAACGAGCAGAGCGATGCTTTAACCAAGGATCTGACCAGCAAATGAACCAGTAGTGCATCATAATGATTGTAGCAGCGCAACGCAATCTCCTTGGCAATTAATTAAACTGTTAATTTAATTATCTTAATGGAAATATGATGAAGAAGCAGCAGTTATGCAGCCAGCTAGAACAAAGTGTCCCCCTGCAGTCTTTTTTTTTTTAAAGCCTGTCATTGTTTAAAGTTAATAATGCCACAATCTCTCACATGCAGAGGAGATAACTAAGATAACTTTCAACTTATTTTGAGGGAAGGAAAACTTTCCTCTTCAGGGATTACAAATCAGCACGGGAGCAAAATACAACTCCAAACCATCTGCATTCGCATCTTTCAGCTGATCATAAAAGGTGAGTGCTTGTCAAAGTGCCAGTCCTGATATCGTAAGCCCTTAGTGCTCAGCTAAGCTTCCTGTGGCCGTCTCTGACTTGTGGAGATCCTGGCTGGATACATGATTGGCAACTGTATAATGAGGGTCTATGTACCTTTGATTACAAGGTCTCACTAATGAACAGCATGTCAGTTTTGCCCTATTAGAGAAAAATACAGTCCTGGGTAGCCTGGCCAATCACTGGAGCAGCGTGTCCAAATGCCAATCAAAGGGCACACTTGATATTTCATGCAGTTCCCTGTGGAAAATTATAATAATCATATTTCGACTATGCCATATTATTGCTCTGGGTTGATGTCACCTGCTCTGTAATTGGCTGGAGCATATTACAACACACACTGATAGCATTGTTGCATTTATTGACGTCTTTCCAATATTTATCACACGCTACAACAGCCTTGTTGAGAAAACTTCAACAAAATTGTCAGAATCAGATGGAAGCAGGCAGCTTTCCAGGGGGATTGAAACAGACCGGCGTATTTATAGCATCCTCAGAAACAAACAAGAACTCCCTGACCGACAATCCAAAGCTGCTTTTACTTGTGCAGAAAAAGGTAGTTATTGGAGTCACCTTCATCGTGGGCAGACTTCTGAGGAAATCTCTAGAAGCGTCAGAATGCACAATGAGGGAATATTCACAGCCGAGTGCTGAAAGAGGTGAGTGAGTCTACAGGCACCAGTCACGAGTTAGTTCTGTAACACTCACACACATACACACACATGCACACACACACACACACACACACACACACACATACACACACACACACATACCTGGACAAACCAATACTACCACAAAGCAAGACACAGATCCAGGACCCTGCTTCTTTGGTGTCTGCAGCTCAACCTATCTCTGCAATCTGCACTGAGCTGCTTTTGACATTAATGCATAATTTACGTCAGATTATGCTCAGGTGACTTCACCATCTTTGACATTTTATTTCAGTAACATTTACAGATGTAGCTTTTGTAGAAGGCCTCACTTTTTACATGTTTGCTGCCACTGACCCATTACTTCACCCGAAAAAATATTGTTTGGAACAAAATGGTTTTGGGGGCACATCTATAATTGCTGCCATGGTAAATCATGATGTTAATTTGTGTAACAACTGTTCCTGACTATAAGACAGTGTGCTGACAAAGCAGTAGATCAGAATCAACTTACTTCTTCGCTCTTGTTCTTCTTTTCCCAATAGTAGCCTGAAGATAGAAGGGGTTGTTCTACAGCAGAGTCGGCTATATTACCATTCAACCATCGCTGCATTATTTTCATGTAAGTCACTCCAGTGAAAACCAATTTGATAGTTCTCGAGGAGTTATTAGCCTGATTTTCGTTCAAGTCTGTGGACTTACTCATTTAAAGTGTAGCACATTTACATCTCTTCATTGCACTCTGATTTCGTGGTCCACGGAGCGGTCACAGTTATAACAGCACTTTACACACAGTTGAATTAAATTAAATATGGGGTGGATGGGAACGAATAGCTTTGTGGACATATGCATCTTGTAAATGCCCTCATTCAATTAAAGCCTCATTTAGCATGTCTTATAAAGCCTAATCTCTTTGTAATAGATAGGGGGGGGGGGTTATGTATGGAGTAATGAATTTCCTCTCACTTCCCAGAAAGTGATGACACCCTCCAGCTGCTGAGATTATGACTGAATGACTCGGCTGGAGGTGGATATTGGAAATAAAACTAAACTTGGAGTTACTATACCATGCTCGCAGAATCTGGCTGTCAAAGTCTTTTCTTGGTAAATTCAATTAAAGTGTCAGACTTGGTGTTGGTCCATGCATAACGCCGGGGCGTATTGTATATCTTCTGAGACAGAGGAAGAGAGAGAGTTAGTAGGAAGGGTGGAGAATTGAGTGGTTACCCTGCAAGGTAATTTCATTTTTTCCATCAGACAGTTTTCAACAAGGTGCTGAGAAATAAGGAATAGCCAGTGAGGAAGTTTTAAATTGGTTGACTTCTCACAATGCGCCGGGCATTCAGGGTGGAGGAATTGTTCTTGAAAAGTGTGCGCAGAAAAAAACTGCAAGATTCGTAGTTCTTTAAAATGAGATGTATAGACAGTATTAAGTGTCCTAGTAGCTCAGTGGGCTAAGGTGCATACTATAGTATTGGGTTCGAATTCAGCTGATGACTTTTGTTGCAGGTTATTCCATCTGTTATTTGAATCTGTCCTGTCACTCTTTACTGTACACTAATAGAAAAGAAACACAAAGCCATGCAAAATGAGTTAAGCAATAAAATCACAAGTTCAGGTTGGAACAAGATGAATCATGTTTTTAAATACATAGACAGACAGACAGACAGACAGACAGACAGACAGACAGACAGACAGATAGATAGATAGATAGATAGATAGACAGACTGCCAGATAAATAGATAGATAGATAGATAGATAGATAAATAGATAGATAGAAATCGATACAAATCAATGGAATAGTAAGCAATAAACAATAGAAATTCTTACTGTTTTTCTTGTTTTCACTTAGCCTGTCCTGTTATAATTTAGGCCCATGTTACAATCCCATAGAGAACACATCAAGTTCATACTTTGTAATTAATCAATAGTTTGGAAGTTTGCATGTACTATACAACACCAAATCAATTGTAATTTCTTACCTATCATCCCCAGTTCAGTGGATAGAGTTAGAAGAAGTGTTGCTCTATGTGAATATTATAGATTTGCTTTTTGTTCACAGATGGAGACTGATTAACTCAGCTGCTAAGCCATTAGTCCTGTCAGGGGGGGGAGATTTATTCATCCATGTTGTTGTTTTTTTTTATTTTACAACAGTCAGAGGTTATCAGTATTCCAGCACCACCATGTTCCCCGTATGTCACCGTTAATCACCAAAATGATGTTGAGGGCTCCAATTTTAACAACATAATTTCTGACAATGCAGTTCGATGACAGTCTGATTTATTGTGTGAGAGAGCAGGATATGAATACAAAAGATAAACCCCTCTTCTTCTCAGCATTCATCATCGGTCATTAGGAGCCTTGCACTAAGTCTTTATGCTGCAGAAGAGCTATACCTGGTCCAAAATCCCATTCATTAGGCCTGGATATATAGACTGAAGACAGCAGAGCATGCATGAAGGCAGGAGGAGCAACAACAATAGAGCTACGGTAGAATAGTGTGGAATTCACTTCATTATTATTTTACCAAGAGCATTGCTAAAGGCTGAGACCTCACTAACTAGGAAGATTCTTTGATGCTACATGTACTGTTAGTAAGGAAGGATCCCTTCATTTACAGTACTTTTATCTTTTGTACACTGAGTAAATAGCTTGGGATTAAATTAATCAAAATGTGGATCTAAATTTTGTCTATATCCTATCAAAAGGTACATACATTTTTTTTCTCTATGATTAGGTTCAGCATGCCTGAATATTGTGCAGTTATTGTGCAATGCTTGTGAATAAATATTTGACAATGCTCCCTATCTCTCTCTCTCTCTCTCGCTCTCTCTCTCTCTCTCTATCTCTCTCTCTCTCCTAGTCTGTGTGTGTGTGTGTGTGTGAGTGTGTGTGTGTGCGTGCGCGCTTGCTCACATTGTTTGGGCTATAGGGTTTCTGCATATACTGCAGTTACAGTGTAGTAAAGTATTTTCCAAAATGCTAACAGTATGGAAACACCAACAGAATTTTTGTTCCCCCCCCAAAAAATATTGTCAGTATTGATATTGAGACATCTGACCAAAATAATCATGATATTTGTTTTTGTCAACATCATCCCGCTCTGCTCCTGCCTTGCAAAATCCTCATCCTTCAACAGCGAAAGGCAATTTTTGCTCCATTATGCTCTGAAAAGCTGAAAAGGCTAAATGAAAAAGCTCAGAATAAGCCTAGCCATTTAAACGGCTTTAGCAACAAGCAAGTCTATTTTTAAAACGGCAGAACATTGCCTACCAAATTGGATGTTTAAATCAGCTTGTTGTCTTCTCACTCTGCATATCGGCAGCGTGAACATGTGCTGGAAACGCACGTGATGACATGAGCCAAGCTTGCCTTTATGTACATTTTGGATAGTAATAGTAATAGTAAATGTTTTTAGTGAGTTGACTGGTGTTGGTTTAGCCTGCAATTCCACTCACTCCAATGATCACAGTAGCCAGTATAAGGCACATAGCACTCAAAGATAGGGTAGCTTCTCTGAGTGATGGTTAGAGATTGACTATGTATGTTAGAATCTGGTTAGAATGGGATGTGTGTGAGAGGTTGCAATTTTGGCATCAAAGTTTGATGCATTTTGTTTTCCTGTCTATCCTTCTCCTGTCTGCATCTTTGTGGTGGTTAGCTTTTTTTTTTTTTTTCAAAGAGATGCTTTTTCATTACAGACACAGAAATACCTCAGAGGGATTGCTTGCTATGCAAGCTGTACATTCTCACAATTCTTCTCCTGACAGTGACGTCCTGATACATGCTTTGGTCTTTGTTCTATAAAATGTATTGTATGATGTCATCCTCATTGTGGATGAACTACACTCTATTATGATGCAGACCAAGTAAATGAATAAGGGAATTACCGACTTGACGTGCTCTTGATGGACTTCTTTTTACTCACTATCTTATAAATTCTTGTTTTCCTGAATAAATTCACATATATTACAGCACTAATAAATTAAAAATTAAAACTTTCGGACTAGTTTGCCTGAAACCAAAGTTCACCACCGAATGCAAAATAATCAGGCGGGTATTTCATGAATTGTAATTACGGCAATAAATCAAAAGATAATTGTTGACATAAAAATCTCCATTTCACTGCAGCTACTTAACAGTTGTCTAATGACTGAAATTTGATGCAGAGTGTATAAAATCTGGCATCTTAAAGGAAACACCAGTCTTTTTAATTACCAGTTTTATTATCCAACTAAGCAGATGTTCTGTTTACTTTGAGTAGAATTCAAGAAATAAATCTTTCACAAGAGATCGGTATAGATTAATTTGTCAACTATGAGCCTTATAAACAACAAAGAGTGAATTTGACCAGTGTAACTCCAGAAAAGTCCAGTTTTGGACTAGCAAGACATAGAATAACTGGGAGAGCCTCGAAGTTTAGTTCTAATTTTCTTTATCTGACAAGTCTATGATTAAAACAAAGGAGGTCTTCCTCAAATAGCTTGGCATTTCAAAGGAGTCATAGGAGGCCATGTTATGGAAACTGACAGACTTCTGCAGAAATGAATGCGCCTCCAGTGTTCTGTGTCTGGCTCTAGAGGAGGGAAAACTCTGAGCTGAGAGATAAATTTAGGAGAGGAAATGTCAGCTCAAATGAAGTGCCTCACTCTGTTGTGTGTCGGGATGAAATGCACCGGAGATGTGAAGGTGAGGCTGCTGCTGCTGTATATCCTGGATAAGCACGCACGCACACACACACACACACACACACACACACACACACACACACACACACACACACACCTACACACACAATAATACACACTTCTACCATTCTACCAAGAAGCAACCTTCCACAAGGTTTTCATAATGTAGGACTCTTGTTGCAGTGGTGTCAAAACTAACCCAAAATCACAGTAATTTTTCAGACTTTTTATCCTAAACTTATGCCACGCTGCTATAATTCCTTAATGCATGGTGATTATTACAGTTGGTGTTGGAGAATTGTCAGTCTGCATGCAGTTTTTTAGGTAGAAATTAATGTATCCTTGCCTGTAAAGTGACAATTAAAATCTTAATCAGGTAATTCATCAATTAGCACATTATGGGAGGGCAGTTTAGTAGCGGCAGGACAAAGGGACAGGGATGTGATTACTTTGCATATAACTTGGCATATTAGAAAAATATCCATACTAGCTACAGATGAGGCAAGAGCCCTAAAGCTAGTCACTACTAGCTAGCAACATCCTTCAACAGGAGTAATCTCCATACCAACAGTCAGCTTGCTCATATGTAGAGCAGCACACTTATTGGTTTATTGGACTATTAGCATAATGCAAGGTGGAAATGTCCTTGGGAGAAATTGTTGTCGTGACATTGTGGCCAAATGTTTGCACTGTGATTAAACTGTGGGGTCTCACTTGATTCATGAAGCTATTAAGGGAAAATTAGGAGCAACATTTTTAAAATCGAGAAATTAATCAATTAGCATATCATGACAGTTAATGAGTGACATTTCCCTGGATACATGTCTGCATGTAAACCAGGCTTCCACATCAAGGACAGGTAGGAGTGTGCTAATAGTGATAACAGATTGTTGGTGCTTCCCTTTCTGCAGCCTACCTGTGGATACACAGGACCGGGCATCCAATACATCACAGTCACATTGCATCTGTAATGTACCCCAAGGAATTTCTTATCTGTCGGGGCAGGTAGCAGGAAATTTGATTAAGCTCACAAATCATTTTTAATGAATCCCTGTGCACCCTTCTTTAAAACACCCAGACCCCCCACCTCCTCTGCCTCCTTCACGTCTTTCACTCTGCTCCTCTTATGACGCCTTTCAAAAATAAACACGAGAGAGAGATAAAGAGAGGGAGAGAGACGCTGCTGCTTTCTAAAGTTGTCTACATGCTGCCACTGCTTAGTGTCGCTAAGTGCCCCCACCCACCCACCCACCCACCCACACACACACACACACACACACATACACACACACACACACACACACACACACACCCCACACCCCCTTGCATCAACATCATCTGATAAGAGAGGCAAACCAGAAACATGGAGAATAAATGTGGTATTTGTTGAATGACTTCAAGCAAATTAACAAGGAAGAGCAAACTCTGAAGGCTTGTGTAGGCCTATTCTTTGATCCATTGCTAGATAAACACACATTCACACACACACACACACACACACACACACATAGACATAGACAGAGAGATTGTCAGAAAGTTTATTAAATGGATTAGTTGTGTTTGCCTCTGAGGCAGTTTGTATTCATGGGTACACCACAATGTCGCTAATAATAATACAGATAATAATACTATACTAATTATTGTATGAAAACTCCTGCTGATATTACATTGCCTTGGAGATAAAAGTACGCAACTTCCCCTTTATGTCTTCTCACAAAATTTCCATTACAGGATGTGAATGTAAAACAAATAAAAGTGCAAACTAACCCTGGAGGATGAAAGAGGAGAGAAAGAGGGGAAGAGAAGGATAACTGAATGATAGTGTTGCTGGTATGTGGTTTGCCATCGATGGATAAGGCACAGGCATTTTATCCTCATTATAGATTCCCAGATCCAGGTGAGTTGGAGTACAGCCTATTCATAATACACAACTGCAGGGCTTAGTACTGTAGTCCGGACATGAGTCACAAAATGCTTTTTTTCACCAGATCTCCACTAAAATGATTGGCTAGCTACATCCATTCCAATGCACGTTTTGTCCTGCCAATGGATGTTGAAGGGTATAATAAAGATCTCATTAACATCTCTGTTCATCCAGAGAAAATGAATGAACTCCTTAATTATCATTTTTGCATTTTTGCATTTAGAAAGGCATGTATGCTGTTTATTGCTTATTTCTGTTTTGGACTTGTATAGAGCATGATTTGTTCAGGACTCGGTCTAGACTTGGTCTCGACCCCTTTTGGACCTGGTCTTGACTCAAATCCCCCCAATACATGCATGCTCACATGCTCAATGCACTTGCCATGGCCCAGAAACCCACGAACAGTAGCACACGCCCACACACTCACTCTGAAAAAGATACAATACATGTCCTCCTATTCATCTCAAGCATCTGGGGAAGGGGGAACAGCCTATTTGTGAGTGTGTGTTGAACATCGTTTTTTCCCATGGGGAGATCTAACAGATTCTCCCACAGACTTTCAGTTGTCGCCCTGATTGTAATCAGTTGGACCGTAAATAATAAGACAGGACCAATAGCTTTATCATTACGGCTGATACAGCAGAATTAACAGAGCTATGCTGTGCATTAGGTTCTGTTATCTTAACTTTAGGTCTGCTTTCACCAAGCATATGGAACCAAATTGTGCCCCTCTGTTCTGTGTCCCTAATGAGTGTACGGTCTATTGGAGGCCATACGATACACCATCAAAGAGAATGATCATCAGCGGTGCACACTTCATTTAGTCCCTCATTTCTTTTCCTTATATTCTCTTTGCCTTTCTCTCCCCCTCACTTGCTCACTCGCTGTTGCTCTCACTGTCTTGTTCTCTCTCTCCTGCTCTCTCTCTCTCCACGCTCATCTGGCACGAGCAGCATACCTTATTGCAGCTGCATTAGGACCACTCTAATCTGTGTGGCAGGGTGGAATGGGATGTGCAATGGCTTTTTCTCGTTTCCTGGCTGAGAGGGCCGTGTAATGTGCTAATGGACTCGGCGGCGGCTGCCTGACCCCCTGGTAGAGCGTGCAGAGTCAGGGCTCACAGCTGTAACTCCCCCTTGCTACTATCTCACCAAAACAAGCACAGCTCCACTACAATCTTTTTATAGCTGCAGAGAGACTGACCCTCCACTTCCAACATCATTAGAGCTTCCCAGGTGAGGGATCCGGATCTGCTGGGTGGCCATGTACTGTACCGGTAGTAGGTTTGGATGGAAATGCACTCTCAAATTTGAGGTGACATAAAACTGTTGAGGTTTAGCACATTTTCCCCCAGCCATGTGGGTCTATATAGTAGGGTTTTTTTCTGGAGTGATGTTTTAGAGAGGATGAAAGGATATCAGAGTTATGTACTGTAAACAAGCTTGGGTTTTTCACAACCAGTTTGTTCCCAGTTTCATTATAGATTCATTTCAAGTCTTTTGAGCATTTGACATTACCACTGTACAGTGTGTGTGGCTTATTTAAAGGTCCCATATCGTAGAAAACAGGATTTCCCTTGCCTCTTTGATTATAAAGGAGTTGAATGTGCTATCTAAACATTGTGAAAGTATCAAAACACACAATCCACACAATCCATATTAGAAAAGCGAGCCTCTAAATGAGCTGTTTGGACTTCCGTAACTTTGTGGTGTCACAAAGGTTCACTCATTATCATTTTTGTAAGAAATAATAGGCTAACAAAGTGTTTTTTTCAAAGCAGTTGAGCGGTTGTTATTGTTTATTACCGGAGAGTTTTCCCTACCTGTAGCTGCTGGCACTGCGGTGTCTCACGTTTCACTCTTGAAACTGTCAGCCAATCAGAACAGAGGGGTCGTTAATATTAATGAGCCTTAAAGACACAGCAACAAAAACAGCCTGTTCTTGGTAAGGTTCAGAGAGATGCTGGAAAATGAATGTGTAAAAATGAATTGAGAGTGTTTTTGGTACATGACACCACACAAACAGCTTTTAATGGACTTCAAGACATAAAATAAAAGACTGGAAAGTGTAGAATATGGGACCTTTAATGGAAAAGTCCAGCCTAAAGGAATTTAACACTGCTATTGGTGATGTACCTTGCATTTCTGGGTCCGTTGTGTTGTTTGGTGGTGTATTTTTTCTTATTCCTGTGGAGAACTGGCAAAACAAGACAATGTGATGTCACGTTGAGATATTTCCAGTGCAGCAACAATGGAGTTTGATAGCAGATCATTTTTCCTCTATCTAAAACCTCAATGGTAAACGTCAGGTTTTGGTGTCAGTCCCTCAGAATCAAATAGCAAGGGCTTCTTTTTAGACTCACCATTTTGCACCGACGTTCAACAATCACATAGGAAGACACTGTAGAAGAGGAAGAGATACCAATTTCTCCACTGACAGCATGTTGCATTTTGAGTAAGATGAGCAACTCTAACTTTTTCTCGACTGGAAAAACTCACTCTCTTGCTCTCGCTATCGTTATTGCTCTCTCCACTTATACGGAAAAACCCACAGCTGAATGGAGTTCAGGCCGAGCTGTTCTCCGGGGGTTGTTGAAATTTTCCTTTACAGTAAGATGGATGTGAGAGAGAAAACACAATGAATTATATATACGGTGCAATATAATTTTGTTGTACACACCTACAGCCTTGATGCCAAAACACTTTTATAAATACACATTGAAAGTCAACATTTCAACAAATGACGCATTTGTCAGGATAACTTTACCTATCTACAGTATCTATTATTAATACATGTCCAAGAAAACTTGCAAAGTGGACCAGAGTGTTGTGTCTCTGAATATCATTTCAATAAAACCCTGTGAGTGTTTTACTATCAGTACAACAAGGAAAAAATTGCTTAAGTCTATAGAGCAAGTAATGATGGAGGGTGACTGTTACCTGGAGTCTGTTACCGTTTTATTGTTGTAAAAATGCTGGCTGAGAGGAAGTGTCAGTATTATTTTACCTTAACAGCTCCCTCTAATGTCCGTCATCACCTTTAAAGAGCTGGAGGAAATCATCATCACACTTCAAGTCTGCCGGAGCCAGATTTCTGCCTGTCTCTGCCTAACCTTGGAAATAACATCCTGCCAGAGGGCTTTAAAGCACCAGTGGCAGTAGTCATGCATGTATAACATGATTTTTATAGTTCTTTGACTATTCTCAAAAGTGTCCGCACTATTTTAACGCGCCCCTAAAGCCACTCTTGTCACCCCATGCAGTGCAGAGAACTAAATGGGATGGTGACAGCCGGGGGCAGTGTGACATTTTGAATCAAGATACATGCTGTAATGCTCAGAAAATCAGAAATGATTCTTTTCTTTTCTTTTGAATTCATTGTCAGAGGCGGCCACAAATTGAGCCACTGGGGCCATTCGCTTTCATCCAGCAGACTTTTTAAGTGGTATCCAGCTGCAAAATGTTTTCTCTTTTCAATGCTCTTGCTTCACTGACCTTGAAGTAAAAGATAAACACATTAAAGCCCATAAATGTGATTAATACGGCCACAAATTAAACGCTGAATCTAAGCTAGTAATAGGTATATTTAAAAAAAATAATGAGTGAACATTACGTTTTGAAAGAAAAAGACAATTACACAGCATGACCAGGTTACATCTGGGATATTAGAAAATGGAGTTGAAAGGGGGCTCCAATGGATGTTTTAAAATTTACTTCAATGGATGTTTTAAAATTTCCCTCAATTAAAGAAGCGGGAATGAATTATCTCGTTCTAATTTTCTTGCAGAACAGATTTCTCTGCTCATAAATGTAGAAATGAAAAATCTTTGAATTACACTGAACCAAATGCTTCAGCTTTTGCTACTGAGCTACAAGGAAAGCCATTTGCCAACACCTATGTTTTCAACCCATCATGCTCAGCTAACTCACGGGGGGGGGGGGGGGGGGGGGGGGGGGGGGGTACACTCCAAGGTGCCCTCCAAATAATCCACAAAAACATATGACTATTTCACAGTCGCTGAGAGACTGAGAGAGTTATTATGTCTCAATTAAAGAACGGCCCTTGGCTATTATATTATTTTGTTGGTAATCGTTTCAAAGATGCCACCTATTGGGCCCGGCCCTCTACGCTGCAAATAGATGCTGCGGTTTGCCTATAGTTTCTTCATCATCTTTGAAATCACCTTCCACTCCTTGAAGCAGTCATGTAGAGGAGCACCCAGTGAGGCTCCCCGAGGCCCGCCTGCCCACCAAATCACCCGGTCTCCTGGGAGAAGAAGAGGAGCTGATGCAGAAGAAACAAAGAAAGGGTTAGAGAGGAAGAAAAGCAAAGAGAGTGAGCTCACCAGAGACTTTCAACTGCATAAACAGCTGATCTCTCCCTCTCTCTGTCTTTCTCTCTCTCTCTCTCTCTCTCTCTCTCTCCTTTGTCCACAAACCCTGCATGCTGTTTATAAGCCAGCTGAGCTTCATTAGTGATATGGGTCCTGGTTTGTATTTCAAAGCCTCTCTACTTTATGATGGCCAATGGGTGTGGGACAACTGAAGGACATGCATTCATTTCTTGTTTTTGATCATGGCTCTCAACATTTCCCTGCCCCTCACCCTCCATGCTCAAAGTTGATCTTAGTGATTTGGGGGCCCAAGGCAAAGGCAAGCATGGGGCCCCTGAATCCCAACCTTCCTTTTCAATCCATGCTTTCTACACATTACCTTCAAGTTGGGGACCATTTTGATGGAAACAGCTTTATTTTTGCCTCTCTTTATTTGTCTGTACCACTTGGGCAGCTTTGCTTCATTTTCTTTTTACCTTTCTTGCAGCAACTGGTGCAGTGGCAAGGAAAATGAGCTTAAAGTCAAAGGACAATATTATCTTCCCATAGATGAATTACTACAAGTCATTATGCTGGAGTGTTAAAGTAGCCTGTGGTCTTGAACACAGTGTGATCCTCCAATGTCAGAAAAAGAAAAAAGAAAAGCAAAAAATCTATAAAAGTGGTTGGGAGCCAACTGTGAGTCAAAGTACGAGTCTCCTACATACTTTAGAATGAACAATCTAATGTTCTCAAACACACAATGTCATATTTTAAATTCAGTGTGAAAGAAATAAAATGTCAATACTCAAACTAAACAAAATGGACACATTTGAACTCTAAAACCCTCAACAATCTGCGACCTCAACCACACAACATTAATTTCAATTAATGTTAAATTCAATTTATTTTCATTAGTTGTATTTATATTAATACCTGTGTTCATCTTTCTGTCACCTTAGCAACCCAGTCTAGACTAAGTATTGTCAGGTCTTCTCTCTCTCTCTCTCTCTCTCTCTCCCTCTCTCTCTCTCTCTCTCTCTCTCTCTCTCTCCCTCTCTCTCTCTCTCTCTCTCTCCCTCTCTCTCTCTCTCTGTCTCTTTCACTCTGTGCACATTTAAGCTGTTACCTCTGGGAAAGGCTGGAGGTGTGAACTGGTCCTTTTAGAGGAGAAAATGGAGTTCATGTAAACCAGCTGACATTTAAACTCTCTGAGGAGATCATCTGAGCAGAGATACTTTTAGAGTATCCATGTTAACATGCTTTAAAGGAAGACCATTAGCTACTAAAAGGGATGCTTTGACATTTTGAACATTTGGAGGTTATTTTCTTCACCAGACACAGGAGGAAAGGTTTCCACATTTGCACTTCAATTTCCTTAAATTTAATTTCAATGTCCTTCAGTTTCCTTAAAATGGCAAATTTATGTGAATGAAGCGTTTTAGGGAGGAAATATCGACGTATCCCTTTAATTGATTTGTTGGAAGGATGACAGTCATGGTCTCATCATGAGGTATTATTGCTTTTTCGTCCTTTTTGCACTCCACAACCATATTTTAAATTATGCCTATGGAATTTTGTTATTTGCCAATCAAAAATTTGTCATCATGGAAAGTGCAATGCATTTTGTATTCTCTTGGCTTTCTTCATGCAGGGCTTTTATTAAATTAATGCCGCCTGGTCTGTCAGTGATAAAGTAGAAGTTGTGAAAAACCTAAAGTCCATTTTTTTATAGGTGGATATGTGGTCCATCCTAATGGGAATATAAAGCATAACAATGAGCTGGCTTAGACAGCTTAGACCTGCTATTTGGAAACATATGTGAAAAGAACATTTCAGTGAGTGTGTGCTGCTTTCAAAGGACTAATCCTGCAACACCACCTCTTAGGGTTTTTCTCTATGGTTCAAAATACAAAGCTGATTCCAGAATTGAATTTAAGCAAATGGAAGCCTCTGGGTGGACAGATATTTTGTTCAGCTCTACTCCTGGTTCAGTTTTAGCGCGCTCGGCGGAAACTCAATTCCCTAAAAAACTTTTCCAGTCAGTTTTTGACTAGATTATTCTGGGCAGGTTTCTCTCCTTTGAGATGATGTGGCAACTGACATGTTTTTCCACTTCTCTTTGAAGCTTTCTCACTTCCTGCCCCCCACCCTGAAAACAGGCCTCCTCTCCTTTTTGTTCCCTCCTTTTCTCTTTGTGTTGCCTTTTGTCGAGCCTCGCTCCTTTGAGCCCCCCATTTCATTTTATAATGCCTTGTATTATTTTCTGTACATTTTCCCTGACAACCTGGCAATCGCCACGTCGCTTTCTCCCCCTCTCTCTTTGTCGTTCTTTGTAGCCTCTGTGTCCTCTGGCAGGACAGATCTCCCTCACAGAGGCTGCTGCCGGGGAAAGACAGACATACAGGCCAATATGCACACATAAATGCATGTGCGCACGCCCACAAACACACACTGGGAGTGTGTCAGGCAGGCTGTGGCACCTGATGTTGCGGTAATGGGAGTGACAGGCCAGCCCGGCCCAGTGAGAGAGAACAATGACAGCTTGATCGACTGTGAGAGGGATGTAAATGAGCCACTAGCATGCCTGATGAGCATAAAGTGGCAGACTCAGCCCCGCTGCCATCCGCCTCTCAACCTCTACCTCTTAATGCGATTAGAGGCTTTAATTAACCCCAAGATGCCTCCCTCCCATGACTCTCTAACCGCAGCCTTAAAGGAAACCCGATTGACTGACTTATTTTTTCAATTTCTCTTCTCTCTCTCTATTAAATATTTCCCTTTACTCTCTCACTGTCTGTCTGTCTGTCTGTCTGTCTCTCTTTCTTTCTCTCTCTGCTGTTTTTGTCTTCACTTTTTGCAACCTTCTCATTTGTCATTCATGAGATCTGTCTATTTTTTATTTTTTTTTCACTATCGAGTCAACTCTCTGGCCGGATGTTATTTTATTCTGTGATAGGGTGTTGTCTCTGCTGCCAGCATGAATAGAGTCTGATTTAGTGTGTCTTTCATCCAGCTTGTTGAAATAAACATCTTTATGAAACTAAAGGGCATAACGCAAGGAGAAATTAGAGAGAGAGGAATAAGAAAAAAGGTCAAATTCTTCATCAGATTGAAGGGAACTCTGCAGTCACTATTGAACTGAAATGCTTCATCTCTTACTTGTCTACAGTCAAATGAATAAGATAAGAGTAGAGAGCATTGGGTGTGTGTGTGTGTGTGTGTGTTGCTTGACCTTCATTAATAAAGCACTACTATTACTACTACTACCAGACTCCTAACAGGAACTAAGAACAAGCTTAGTACCTCCATTTTTGCTTCACCTCATTTGCTACCGGTGCAGTTTAAGATTTGATTTTAAAATTCTATTGATCACTTTTAAGGCACATTTTGGACTACAGTGCTTAGCTTCTGTGCTATTAACCCCCTATGAGCCCATGAAGTGCTGCTTGAGATTCTTTTGGTTGTTCCACTGTCTAGACAGGAATGATCAAGGAATGAATGACTAGGAATGATAAATCTTTCTCCATCTGGGCCCCCAGAGTCTGGAACAACAAGATCTGCGTCCTCGCTTTAAAACTCTCTTTCTAAAAACACACTTTTTGATGCGTGCTTTTACTTGAAACAATGGTCTGTATTTGTTTCATTGTTGTTTCAGTTACCCTGTGCATTTGCCATTTTTTACTCATTACTCATCACATTTTGTAGTAGCTTGTTTTGATGAATGTTAGTTTTTGTTTGTACGTTGTTTTGGAAGCATAATGTGATTCATAACCCTCAACACACTACTAGCTAGTTCCGTATGTAAACAATGCAAACAGTGAGAGAGCAAGGCAGAGGCAATCAATCTAAGCACTCAGACATTGATCAATCAATCATGAGTCACACCCTCATTAGCATATTGGATGTAAATGAAATCAACTGCAGCAATGAAATAAATATACCACAATTGAATCCATGCATGAAAATAACAATTGTCATATTTATTTATTTATTTAATCATTCATTCCTTAATTTCTTAATGTAATTCTGCTTGACAAACTGCCTTATTTTTAGAGTAAGGGATTATTTTTAGACAAGGAAAACATCAAGTGTGTAATTGTGAAGTGGTGTAGTGAAATATAGTTTTTAGAGTATTTTGTGTGTGTATGTGTGTGTGTGTGTACGGATATATAAGTTGAATGTGTGGGCATGTTTCAGTGGACCATTTGTACCGACTTTATCCCTATCAGCATCATGGCAACCTAGAATAAACGGCATTTGGCAGCAACAATAAGCTGGACATGTGGGCTGTCCCATCATGCCACTGTCTAACAAGCAGACAAGTGGCTGTAATGGCCGCCTGCCGAGATTTGTCCAAATTGGCTCCCAGACATGCACCTGCAGAGTGCCTTCCCACCCACAGCCCAACATCACTAGGCACCAGATGGACGTCAGAGGAAGAAAAAACAAGTGTGGCCCATAAGTCCAACCATCCATGAAGCCTCCAAACATTAGAGAAAGAGGTTTTTCCATGATTCAGGCAGCGGAGCAGAGCCTCAAGATACCCGCTGGAGCAGGATGTGCAGTATTATCATGTGCTTTGCATTTCTAATCAGATAAACGTATAGAGCGCAGGGTACAGTAAATCCATTATTCCCTCGCTACTTCTGAAGGAGAAGCTATTTGGGTGTCGGTGCTTAGAAGGCAGCAGGAGAATCTGTGAACCTCATCGCTCTAGGCGAGGCTTATGCTGCTGATGGTCCAGGAGATGCCCGCTCCATCACGCTACATCTCTTGGTATACCATGTTCCCCACTATATCCTGTCAACAAGAACAGTATATTACTACAACTATCTGTTCTTGCACAGCAATGAGTCGCTGATGTAATCTGAAAACACTGCTGGCCATTGATCGTTCTGGCTCTTTCTGGCTACTGTCAATCGCTGGCAAATTGGATCATTAAAGGAAGCTGATTGCAGAATGAGAGACAAAGAACCAGAGAGAGAGAGAGAGAGAGAGAGAGAGAGAGAGAGAGAGAGAGACATATGCTTACAGATTTGTGAACTTGAGTTGACAGATAAATAGCACTTGTGATGAAAAGTATGAATGTTGCAGAAAGAATGAGTGAAGCAGTCTTGTGACAATTACATTTGAGACCTTGAAAATCTACACTGCGTCATACAACCTGCTGTCAGATTCTGTACAACATTGAAATGGAAACCCTTTTATTTTGCCCTCCTTGAATAAAGTGATTTGCTTTGATTGTAGTTTAGCAGCCACCAACACAATATGTTTACAATGTTACATTGGCTGACAGATTTTCTCATAGGCATTACATGGATTATTGATGCCACTGTAATTGTCTAACGGAGTCATGAGCAATAAAGACAAAATACAACAGCCAAAGCACTGCAATGATGGAAAGTTCATTGTTACCATCTTGCCGTCTCACCACTAGTGCACTCTTTATCGTTCTCTTTTTTCTTTCTCTCCCTTTTGAAGTATTATTAGTGTGGTCTGCCTATGGTTTCCATGGTGACTTTGATGATTATAATGATTTAACATTTTGGAAGCACCAATGCTGAAGGCCTGAATATAAAGCGGGCATCTTGAAGAGGGTTTACAGTATGTGGCTGCAGACTGGGGCTGATACATTTTGCTGCAGGCAAGGTTTTGCCTTGCCTTAAGTCCTTTTCAGTTGAAGAACAAGTGTTTTGGTCTTTGCTGACATGGGTGGTGAAAATCAACAGTCAATACTTTCTAAATAAAGAAAGAGAGAGAGAGTGATTGAGGCAAGCAAGGGGTGCAAGGCATCAGAAACAGACAGTATAGAACTGAATGAGAAATTGTTTGCATTCCATGCTGAGAGAAAGTGGGATGAATAGTGGGTTGAGTGGAGGATTAGTATTTGAATTTTGCTATCAGTCTCAGTCAAAAACAAGTCGCATTTTAGCTAAAACATTGATTTGAAAAATATTGGTTGGTGATCACCGATACGTTTCCATGTCAGAGGATATTGAGTTTTTTAGTGCTCAATGTGTTCATTTTCGTGACTTAAAGTTGAACAGTTGGGCTCATGCCAGCTAACGTATGAGTTGACTAAACTGACATTAAAACGTTAGTTGAAGCAATGGAGAGTGACATTCCTATGCAGCACCATAGTAAGAATAAGATGTAATCAAAATGAGAACGTATCCAACTTGGGACACGGCACAGTGACAATTTTTCCCGAGTAATCCAATTAATAACCCTGGTATGAACATAAACCTGCACACTGTATTCACCAAACATGATGAAACACAGTGATGTTAAACTGATGTTTCAGTTTCCTAGCAACGGAACATATTCTTCTACACTCTTCTCCTTTGTTCGTTTGCTCTTAATGGGAGCTGATGACTGGAGACTGCAGGGACACGAGAACAGCAGCAAACCAGTGGCCTCTGATTAAAATCAGACATTATAGTCACTTCAGACGAGGCTCATCAAACAACAGTGTGTTCTGCATTCCCCTTTAAAAATACACAGACTATGAAATCCGTCTCCACCGCTGCCGTTCCCCTGCCACTCCATCAACGCGTTTGAGCATGAGCTGGCATGACTTGATGCACCGGCAGAAAATCAATGTCCCAGACTGGGGAAGAGACCGGCTCCATGAGTGGGAGTTAACTATGAGATCAAGAATATGAGCTTGTGAAGGGGCTTAGCTGTTCTGACCCGCCGGTCTCAGCGTCCTCCATTGTGAGTTTCGTCTTTGCACATTGATCTTTTCATTTTCAGGCAACTTGATGTCTGTGAGAGTAATGGGCCCAAAAGGAAGGAGTTTGACAGTGTTATAAAGCACAAGCACAGGTGTTTCTCCTATGATTTCACTCTTGCCCACTCACATGCTTTATGCTTACAGAATCCTGAATAAGACAATATACTTAATTTCTGCAATACAAGTTACTGTTGTCAGACCATGAACCCAATTGAAAGGATGTCTCCGCTCAGCCTCACCTCTTTTTCTCCGTAACTTTACAAAAGTAATTGACCAGAAGCATTTATTGTACAGATGTGAATGACCTTTGTATTGTTAGTCTGCCAAGTAACTGCTATGTCTTCCCAGGGGAGAACAGGAAATGGCTCCACTTCCTGATTTCCATGGCAACCTCCACTTCTATCACAATGTGATTTTGGATAGGAGACTCTCTCTTACCATGTCTGCCATCTGTCGCCTCAATATGGAGGTTTGTTTTGGTTTTCACAAAAGAAATATCAGCCCATTAGGTGGAAGTAGAAGAAGAAAGGGTTGGCAGAGCACCAAACAGATTCCCTCCACTTGTTTTTGTAAATTATTCATGCTCTTGATGCATTATGCATCCGGTATGAGACACGCAAATAAAGCAGCGCCGTTTCATGTTTTCTCTCCATGTAAGCAGGTAATTTGGCATAGCCTTAGTCATACTGAGTTCTGTCTAGCACCCATTCACAAGCGATGCTGGGCACACAGCCTAACTGAGGCTTGCATCTAAATCCAAAGCTGAAGCCGTGATTTTGTCACTGCATGGTTTGGCAAAATTATAGTTATGTCTTCTGTGCAACATTGAAGGTTATTGAAAAACTTTGGCTCTGGTATCTACATAGTATAACATGTAGGGTTTTTCCTGTGGTGAACCGGCCAGTCAATGAGCAGCTGGCAGTTTGGCCAGAACTGTAACTTGCAATTTCGAGAAATATCCCAAAACCCCTTTTCTCTTTTCTTTCCCTTACTTTTTCTTTACCCTTTTCTTTTTGCTTGGAAGTACACACACACTCATGCAGCTGCACACTGCAGAGGACACATACCAACCTACACACACACACACACACACACACACACAAAGAACTATTTTCAGTTGTGAATTAATGGCCCGTATAATCATTCAGTCGTACTGTTAATGTATTTGTATTTAACCTTTATTCATCCAGGTAGCTCCTCTTAGATTAAATTCTAAAGTGATGACCTGGCATCTAATATGAAAGTAACTAACAGCATCCCCCTGAGGGGGCTGCAGCACCACAAACTTAATGGTGAAATTTGAACTGGCAAACTGCTATGCAGGCAATTTGGATACACCTACTTGTTTTCATGTCACTTCACATTATGGCAAAACAGTCAGGACAGGACACTTTTGTAGGCAGTAAATGAATGTATATGGCACCGTGTGGCAGTAACTGTGACAATAAACAGGCCTTTGAACACAAATAACACACAAGCCACTCTGAGTTTGGATGTACATACTTTATTGAAGTACTTTGGTATTTTAATTACTCTTAGGCCTATTTGACAAGGTGAGTGGGGCAATAATATGATTTTTTTGTTTATTGTGGAGACAACCTGGGGCAGTAACACCTTGCCCTTCGCATACTCCTTGTCACTGCTGGAGTGAAATGAAATGAAGATAGGTGGGTGGTTGTTTCGAGCTACAGGCAATGAATAAACAGAGAACAATCTGGTCTGCTCTGCCATGTGCCTGAAAGCTAAAATCTACCTTGAAATAGAATTCATATATGTTATTGCTGTGATCTTGGACAGCTCACCCAATTTTTGCAAACAAGAATGTTTCTGAACAACTTGAAATCTTGAGGCCAATCAGTGGTGCAATCAATAGATTTGGAGATTTGCGGAATTGTCTCTAGTTTCTACTTGTTAGCACTTTGATTCATTTTACTGTTAACAGATGTCAAATAGAAAAAAGGTCCTCATTCCCCATAAAATGACCATGGGTACTGTCACTACAACGTTGATCTCCTATTCACAGTGGAGCGGTACCAAAATGTGTCCCTTGATATCAGTCTTGGCTTGTCATGTGAACCTTTGGAAAAGTTCCTCATGTTCTTCATATTCAAGAGGGGACAGTTAGAATTATGGTAGATATCCCTTTTCAGGATTTGTCATTTCTGCAAAGTTCTTCCTGATCCGTCTGAATTCACTTCAGTGGTGTAAAGGCCCTCTTTTACTATTCTAAAAGAAAAACCTACAGTTTAAAGACGACACAGAGCTTTTCAACATGAGTTATCACCTCTATTCAGAAAAAAAGTGAAGACAGCTCCCGGTCCCCAATTCATCAGACTGTCCTAATACAATTGCAGAGCAGGCCCCAGATCAAGCACACCATTTATTAGCTCAAATCTCCCGGTGTCAGGCCCACCACCTCATTCATCCCAGCACTGCGCTGAACCCATGGGGCTTTTACTCCAAGACAAGTGGATAGATCCTCCCGTTCAGGTCCTGTGGGTGTCTGGCACATATAAATTGCGACTGTTTGGCTTGGGATGTTATTTTTCACCTGTGTGAGACCTCAGCGGGGGAGGCGAAGGGACTGAAGGGAGAAGATGGGGGGGTAGGAGTGAGTGTGTGATGGAGGAGAGGTAGTACACGGCAAAGAATGCCCATCTAGTTATTTAGTCTCATGTACAACCATAAAATCGTATTTTTCTTTAAAGAATAATGTGTTTAAAAAATGCTGATAGGGTAAGATAATTCCCAGTTTTTTCCAATGTATTTTCAATTGTTTGGAATCTTCTAGAATCAAGTGTCAGCCTTGAAACAAGGCAGAATAAGGTGGACCACTCCACTAGTATCAACAAAATTACACTGGATTTAAGAAAATTCTTTAAAAAAGTTGACTTGACTGAGATTTATTCACTTGTTTGAAGAAAAAAAATCAGACTTATAGACTCAAAACTAGATAAATGGCTTGTTATGGTAGATATTTTTTTTTGCAGTGTAGGAGTGCTGTCGACAATTTAGTATTCTCAATGGAGAAGTTGTTGAACATGACTTTCTGTGGTTCAGTAAAAAACATTTCTCATCTCTTTCCCATACCCTGTTCCATCATCAAAGAGCTCTGAGATATCTCTAATGCTTTTTATGTGCCTCGCTTTGCAGCTCGCTTTGGAAAGTATTCTAACAGCAAGCTCTCACTAATGTTACTGTATGGATTTCTCTTCCTCTCCTCCCCCTTCTTTTTATATTGTTTCCACTTTGCTTTTTGATTGCTTGTCACCCTGAAGTATGCAATTAAAAGGCAATCTTGCCGCATGGGAAGGATGTTTAAATAAAGTCAGAGAAATCTTGTTGTTAGCAGTCTCCGTGGGAGCACTTTATGTAAATGCCAAGAAATTACAGATAACAGGACATGGGGAAATTGACAGGTATGTGTGCTATAGACAGCCTTAGAGAGAAACAGTAAGCATTGCATTTGCAACGGAACAGAATATTCTCCCTTATATAATCTAACCATAAATGCACATTATGGAACTACATTAGCTGCTAAATCAGTTGCTTCCTCGCGGATGGTCAGAGTTATTGTGGCATATACAGTCAGCTGCATTTAAAATGCTATCAAAATGTAAATCACTCTAATTTGTAAAAGCCGAGCACTATAAAATGCATAATAGAATACCTATTTATGAAGTCCCACATAAGCTCGGGGTAATGTATGTTTCATACTGGCAGTAGCAACAGCATCTTTCATGATGTATGTTCTATTCTACAGTGGTTTTTCACACCATAATGAAAGGGCATGGCAGCAATAGTCTTGCAGCTTTGCAAATAAATCACATTCACAGACAAAGAACAGAAGAAGTGAATTGATAATACCTTCATTCATATTGCTGAATAAGTTCCAGACTGATGATATATTCTCTGCTTAGAAGCATGCAGTGCAACATCAATTCCTAATCAATCGAAGCTTCATTCAATTTAGATGTGTGATAGAGATGGTCTATAATGTGATGCTTTATTGTTAGCTATTCAAACAGCATACCCAGATGACAGCAAAGGGTTTTGAAGAAATGTGGAATATCAGAGATGGCATTAGATATCATTAATAAAGGAAATATTAATAACTGCCTCTATTTCACATTGGTATCAACAAATGATAAAAAGTTGCAAAATATATCAATTGGTTTGACTCCTAGTGGTTGCACCCCAGTCTTTTGGGCAGCACCAGTTTAATTACGACTGTCGTTCACCTGCTCATTCTGAGAGCGGCTTCTCTCACCAGTCTTCCTCTATAGAGGTGGATTGTGAGCACCCAACACATTCCAGCAGCAGTCAATTATCCGAGGACCCCAATCTATTATGGGAGCCCAAACACACGCTCCAACCTTTTGTTTACAGCCGTAACCGAGCCTTACAACAGCTCTCATTCTGTCTCACTTTCTGCCTCTTGTGTTCGTTCTCATTCTCTCTCTCTCTCTCTGGATCTAAACGTGACAGAAATAAATGGAAATGTCAGCGGTGGTGCAGCTACCCAATCCTCAGCGCAGGATAATGGCCGATCTGTTGGGGATTCCCGAAGGAACCCGGTCTCTTACACCAACATCCTCAATTACCAAACCACCAACAGTCCCCCAGATGGTCCCGGCGTTCAGCAAGGATGAGCTGGGGAGAAAAATATTTAGTAGTGCATATACTGTACCGTCACCAAGAGTTGTAGCATGACAAATCATGTTATCTTACTAAACTCACTGCACTCACTGCACAAACATGCAAACACCCAAGCACTGATACACATCCTCACACGTTACCACACACACACACATGCATACTATAACAACAACATTCTAGAGAGCAAGTACCTGCAACGCCTACGTAATGTCAGACCAAGACCTATACGATTACACCAAGAAAGAACACAGAAGAGACACAGACACATGTAGCGTAGGTGTGATGTTGGCGCTCCCAACATCACACCTACGCAGCCGTAGGCAGCCGTTTACGCAAGAAAACATTACTGGGTTGATCAAAGTGGCGATGTCCTGTAACGCATGAACGCATCAATGTATGTCAAGTATAGCAAAGACGTTCCATGTAGAAGTTGCAGGTGCTGGTTCTCTCGGATTTTGGTGGAATTTTAGCATAATTCACATAGATGTACAGACACACTAATCCACACACACACACACACACACACACATGCGATACACACACATACTCACGCACACGCATGCACACACAGACACACACATATACTTTAGTAAATCCTGCAGCTTCACACAAACCGCTGAAACACATCCAAAAACAGCAACCCATATTGTTGTTGTATAAAGGAACTGTGACTATCACTTCTGTTCAGACAGAGGTAAATCCACCAGCTTCCACTGCTTCAGAGATGCGTCTACTTTGACAGCAAGGTTTACCGTCACAGTTGCCAACGTGTAACACTGATGGAACATTTTGGCAAATATGGTGGGCTGTGTTTGGATTACAGAATCTGTCCGCCAACATCTGTCTCCGCGATGAAAGTCTAGCGTCCCCTTCATGTTAGGCGAGTGCGGCTGGCAGGTTATAAGAAGGTGTTTCTGGAATACCCTACTGAGTGGTAATGAAGACTGCAGATGGCAGAATAGTACAAATGGCAGAGGTGGTGTTGTGTGTGTTCTCCTCATTCCGGTGAACATGTGTAACCCGTGTTGCTGAGGACGTTGGAATGGTCTAATGAAGAGGAATTGTTCCTGTCGTCTTGCATTAGCCCGCACGCTGTGCAATGCAAGTTGTGAAATCCATCATATTGCAAGAGCTAATTATGCATAGATAATTGCATCGTGTACAGAGCATTTTGACAAAAGCAAATGAATTATGATTTTTTTTGATACCATGGAAATACCTTGCACTACAAGTACGCCATGAGAGAGATTGTAAGCTTCTTGAGTCTGTAAATTATAACCAGGAATGATTTTAGAGCTATTATAAACAAATAAGCTAATTGTAACCTTGATGTATCTATTGATTTTTGCATGTCTCCATTATGTAGCTACTGGGAAACCGCACACAACATGAAAGCATGTAACCTAATTTGGATGGCATCATGTGTAACACTCGCCCACTGCTGTACAAAATAAATATTGTCTGCCAAAAGATATTGGTTGTGCAACTGAAGGAAATTAAAACTCTTTTAACAAGACAGTTTTTTGTCCATGTGGGCAACTGCAGAAGACTAACAAGAGGAAAGTGAGCATGAAGTGAAGGTGTCTTTTGGAGCTAAAACTGACATTCAGCAAAGGAAAGTTGCTGCTTTGCCATTTTGTATTTACCAGCCACAAGATGTCCCAAATCAGGTGAATAGAATAAAAGTCGGATGTGCTTGAATAACTTTGAGGGACAGGATTTCTAACTAATCGTATAAAGACTGGAATGAATATAAATTTGAAGACACATTATTCAGAGAATTGGAGATCTGCTGTTTATTTCGAGTTAAATGTCATCCTGTTCAGGTGGTTTATATTCTACATAGTGGGCCTCGCTCTAAAGGCTTCTTCTTCATCTCTCTGGAGGGGAAATGCCCCATTTCTGTTTCCCTGAAGAGAAAATGAAGTCGGATGCATCCTGGGTAATGCCGGAGGCCCCTTACCTACCTGGGCTTGACATCATGGATAGATATTACAACTATAATGCAATTCTATAGTCTGGCAGAGGCATTTACCATTCTGACAACCGAAAGCCTGGCTCGACATTTATGCTTCCTCAGAATAGATATTATGTCTGGGTGATTTGCATAGAGTTACTGCACAGGCTTTTAGCTGGTCAAATTGTATAGTCGTGCTTTTGCACCACCAAAAGTGTATTATAACCTATTTATCATAATTTCCTGCAGTGGCTTAGGTTATTTATTAGAAATATTACTTCAACAATCAATATTCTGCTAATAGGTAATATACTGGTAATGGTGGATAAACCATGACTTCCAGTTAGTGATCATAAGAAATTACACTCACCAATATAAACAAAAATTACTATGATGTCATGTCAAAAAGAAATTTATGCCATCCTAAAAAGGTGAGTAAATTGAGTTTAGGTGGGTTTACCCTCCACTACATCCCTGCAAGTACAAAATGTGTCTATAGGATGATAAAATCAGCTTTCACGCTATTGATGGCGTCATCAAGAGAGTCTTGGCACTGTCATTTCTGGTTTTGGGAGAGACTTGTTCACAAATCAAGAGCATACTCAAAAAAAATAGGAAGATCTTAAGCAAATGATGTTTTAGGGTGGATTTTACCTACAAGGTTATATTGCAGTACTTGTAATCCATTATTGAGTAGATGCGATGACACAAACCAGCTCCAACCTCCTTGGACGAAAATTGAAACCCTCCCCTGTATAAATCAACCTCCCCAGTCCTCTCACCTTAGTGTCCTGTATCTATAATGCCTCTATATTCTCCAGCTGCACCACAGTCCTTTGCATCCTTAGAAGCTATGGAGACATATCTGCTCAATGGCATGCTTCACTCCGTGCCTTCTCACCCTGACTGGATGATCCCTCCATAACCCAACCCTCACCCTGCCCAAAGGCCTCCGCTTCCCCACTCCACAATTCCCCCCCTGTGGGTGACCCAACACTCTACCTATGAGAGCCTGTGACATTGTGTGTAATTAAAAAACCCTCATGTAGTCCGTCAGGGCCGAATTGAAGAGCAGTCGGTGCACTCAGGTGGGACAAGGCTTGGATGAGTCAACTCCAAGGAGACTCGCTCCCTCCTCCACCCTCCCCTTGCTATGCGCTATGCAGTGGTACCATGAATGGCGATGGGACAAGGAGGGAATTTAACAGCAGACTGGTTCTGGATAGGGTGGATGACAGCGAAAAGGTGTAGCAAGGACAGTGAAAAACGCAAAGGAAGTAAATGACAGCATACGGCTGGTTTGACATTGGCTTCTAGGTCGGCAGCAATAAAGCAGCAAGTAAGAGATTATGATTTACCAAGGAATGATTTTACAAATGGGTTAAGGAGGAAGTGTTATGGCTCATTTGGAAATGGATATAGTGGAAGTGTCAAATAAAAATTACATTGGCATTGAGTTGTTACCTTTGGCTGCGACAGTAGAATACTAAAACACAAATTGGACAATCATTTTAATTCCTCTGGTGCTGGAACCGGCTCTGGTTCTCCATGGATTGATCGCTGGTAGTAAAACATAACAGTATCTTGGGTCAGGGAGAGTGGGACAAACTGTTCAATGGAGATTAAAGTTCTGTGTTGTGTGTGTGTGTGTGTGTGTGTGTGTGTGTGTGAGAGAGAGAGAGAGCACCACATTGCAAGTCTCACAATAATAACAAGCACACAAACTCTTTCATTCTCTCTCTTTCACTCAGCCCACACACACACACACACACACACACACACACACACCACACACATTTTCAATCAGCAATCCAATCAACCACTAGTCAAGCAGAAAGATCTTTCAGTTGTCAAACCTAAAAGGTGAAATCCTGACCTGTGGCACTGCTGCCACACTGTAAGTACAAAGAATCCTTCATGTTGACCTCAGTCTCTCTTTTTTGTGTCCTTTTATCTACAAAATAAACATCAGCAAAGTGTTTGCATTTATCATCAGAAAATAACTACATTGGCAGCGGGGCCAGCTATCATAGGGATATTTTCTTTTTTTATTGTTTATTTATGCTGTTCTTTTGCAATGGGAAATTACGGGTCAGCACAAATTGAAAACAGAAAAGTCAGCGCATTTGTTTACTGGTAAATCTACCTGTGCACACGGGTTTAATATGATTGTGTTAGATTCTCTTGAGATTGTTATTGTGGGCTTGAGAGCCGAGCTGCGCCACGTCTCCCAATTTCATTAACATTTAAATAGGACTGTTTGATTAAGTGCATTGTACCCACATTGCAATTCTAATGGATGGTTTCCTTATCCGAATGATTTCTTTTATCATTTGCTCATAGCCGTACCATCTTTGCTGTGTCTCCATTTATGTGCTGCAATCCTCCCACTCCCCGAAGAGATGTATTTACTTTTAATACTTGAAGGTCAGAGAACTTATATTGCCCTGAGAACATTTAACATTCAAATATACCGTATTTTCATTAGTCAAAACAGCCATTAAAGACATTCTGAAGACGCAGTTGCCAGGAAAACATTTTCTCGCACATTTTCACACGTCCAAGAAAGTACTGTATATCTTACAGAATCACGAAGGCCTCTCCAAGAAAAACAAATCTATATACTCAATATCCATAGAGGAACTCAAAACATAAATTCCTCTCATCTGTTTTTTTTTCCCCCTCCCCATAAATCTGTATTCGCCTCCCTCGGTACGCTATCGACACCATACTGCTGATCCTTTTTTTTTCTAAACCGTAAAAAAGTTCACAGGGTCTCACAATCAAAGCTAGAGATACTGTAATGTGGTAAAAGAGAGGAAAAAATATGAGAAAAACAAAAAGAGATATGGAGGGGAGGCAGAACGACTGATGAGAGAGAAACAGAGAGAGATGGAAACAGAGAGGGAGGAGGGAGAGAGAATACTTGCATGCTTGAGTTTCTCTGTGTCTATAGTCGGGGGTGTCTGTATCATTTCCTAGCTGTCTGAGCCCCCTCCCCTTCATAGCATATTGCCGAAAGCGCTCAAATGCCACTGAGCTGTGAAGTGCTCCGTAATTCCATTTCAGAGGTGATTGGAAGCTCCATTCTTGAAGTGCTATATCTCCGAGGCTTCTACCTGCAGACACCGACGTGACAAAGGAAGTTTTCGACTCAGTGGTTTGTGACATATTCTAACCCGCTTCCCTTCCGAGTGAGCCTCGAGTTTGAGGAAATGCCTGCGATGTGAGGCTTTTTGCCGCACTCTTTAATCTCCTCTTGGCGGGGTGGTGGGGGGGAAACAATGGACAGGATTTACGTTGTCTCAAATTGAATCGACCGGTGAATTGCTTTCAATTTTTTAACCCAGTAAAGACCAAAAAAAACAAAACATTTCCCTGAACTTGACGATATCCCTCAGCGAGTGGCAAGTTATGCTCTCTCCCCTCTCCGGTTGAAGAGCCTTTGAGGAGAAGCTGATCAATTTAGAGAGCTTTACAAAGCGGGGAATGAACAGGTGCTCTGGGTGTTACAGTAAAATAGGCCTTACTTGTGATATATGCCGGCACTATCTTTTGCTGAGTATTGATGGATCCAGCCTTTGTCTACTTAAGTGGCAGGGCTGACACTTCATTTTCAGCTTTACATCCCAGCGGCCATTCAAAAGGAGAGCGCTGGCGTTCTCAGGGTTCAGACTCTGCTTGCATAGGCCTTCTTTTTCTTACGCAGAACAGCCAAGACCATAAATCGTGATGCAGTAAAAGGGTGTGTGTGTGTGTGAGAGTGAGCGAAAGAGAGAAAGAGGGTGGGGTGGCATGGGGACATAGAGCAAGAGAGAAAGAGGGGGGAAAAAAGAGAAAGAGAGAGAGAAAGGGAACATTGAATTCTCACCGGAGCAGATTATGAGTGAGATGGAAAGGTGGCTGTAAATTACAGGTAATTTGTGTCAGGAGCTGGAGGATTTAAATCACTGGAATCAATGTCAAGGAGGAGAGGAAAGATATCGCACCTAGTCAACATTACTGAGCAGAGAGGAGAGGGGTGGGATTAATGGATGGGTGGAGACGGGGAGTAAAAAGAGAGAGAGAGAGGGATAGAGGGAGAGAGAGAGAGAACTTGGGAGGAGGTCAGAAAAAGAGATGGGTGATTTTTCTCTGTTCTCTCTCTCTCCGTTGGCAGGTGAATGCACGGATCATTAAAGAGTTGAAAAATGTGTGAGGAGGAGGTTGTAATGACTCACTAATGACCTTGACCAGAGAGTTTAGCAAGGGCTCTTGTCTGCTGCGACTTGTCTGCATGGCGCAGCAGCAAGAGCAGCGACAACATGATTAACTGCCATTCTGCCAAGGACATGAGTGAGGAAAGTGTCATACAGCGGAATACATTATCCACACTATTCAAGCACTGTATGTTCTTCTGTGGCTATTTCTTTTAGTCATCGTGATTGCAGTGTTTCTCTGTCAGCCTCTGCTGCAGCACATTTTACAACAAATGAAACTCAAAACTCAGATTGATCTGTTTTTCCCAGAGTAATATATTTCATTCAACCTCAAGGTTTTCTGTCTTCCTGTCCTGTTAAATAAAATATCTCAAATCAGTAGCCTCGGGTCTCTAAATTTTGCCCCCTCTTCACTTTTTTCTCAGAATGATGGACGTGTCCCAAATGCATGTGGCCCAAAAAGATGGATGGTAATGCAAATGCTTCTGACTGTCAAGTTGTGGACTGCAGCAGGAAAAACGCTGAGCTCTGAGAGGTAAAATGGACATTCACTACAGCTTGCACTGCCATCCATTCTGCGCTGTCCACTGTTTGTGTGCAGCTGTCCTGACTTCACCCATCATCCAAAACTGTTGCAATGAATTGCATATTTTTTCGCCAGTTCCAGAGCATTTTGTGTAACTCTAGATGATGAAATGGCACTTTGGCTACTGGCACCGGTCCCAGAGGCTTCACCAACAGGACACCATACTGAAGCCAGTAACTGCGTGTGTGTGCGTGTGTGTGTGTGTGTGTGTGTGTGTGTGTGTGTGTGTGTGCGTGTGTGCGTGTGTGTGTGTGGTGCATGACGAGTGACGGTTTTTGTGGATGCAAAGGTTAGACTATAAACACAGCAGATTAGCATACAAACATTAATCAATTCAGCTGATAGCACTGTTTAGCATGTTTTAGCATGTAAAAATGATCATTTTTTCATCTCATTTGCATATGCCATTGAATAATTGAATGTGTTTTCATTTCAATTTCAATTTTTCATTATAAAATCAAATTGGGATGCTATCTGTCACCCTCATTTCTGTTTCCAACTGGGCTTTTATTTTCTCAAAGCACCTGAGAGGATATTAGCAGCTCCAGCATGTTGGATTTACATATTCTATCCTTGAAGTTGAGATAATTTGGCAAGATCCTCAGCAGCCATCAGCAAACAACTGTCCCACAGGAATTAACTGTTTTATCTATCTCACCTGTCAGAAAGAAAGAATAAGGGGGCAGAGAGAAAGTAAAGAAAAGAATTACAGAGCAAAATGGAGAGAGTCATCTATTGCTGGTGACAGAACGCTGTCAAGCTGAAGATAAGGAAAACCCATTTGTAGGAAACGGCCACTCAGCACTTTTCAACATAACCCATTAACAGAACAGGTCAGCCAATGGGTCACAGGGGAGATAACTTTTCTTTTGTGGTGGTGCACATAATATGGGTATTAGGATATTGTCACTAAGTGAACACGGCTATCGATGTAGCATGGAAGACGGACCTGGATCTGTCGTACCCACAGAGTGTCTGATGATAGTGACGCTGCACATTGAATAGTGTATGATAAAAAGAGTAATAGTTATCGCAGCACCACATGAAGTTAAAAAGAGGATTAAAGCACATATTTTAGAAATGATTTCAATTTTTTGTTTCATATTTGCTTGCTGGTCAGGTTTCCTCATGTGCAGCTCCACTTTGTTTTCATGGCCTGTTGATAACAGGAGCTCAAGCTGCCTCAATCTTTCCGCCCCCAATGGAAAAGTTTTGCTGATGGATTATTTCCAGGCTGAAGGGATAAAAAAAAAAAAACCATGAGACTCATGATTAAGTTTTTGATGTTGTTGTTTTGTTGCCCCGTCGAGTATTTTAGTTTGGGTGAATGACTTTCCCCTGATGCTTCTGTATAAGTAAACATTAATACAGAACTATGTGCATGCATTACATGCAGGTCTGAAGGTCATTATTGTGTATTTTTGAAATAACAAGCATAAAATCAGTGCCTCACACAGTGCATTAGCTAAGAGGTTTGAATATCACTTACTAGCCTTTGCTTCGTCTAATTGTTTGTGCTCTTTGAAGATGACTCCTGCAGTCTAACTCTATTCCTCTCTACTCTCTGTTTCTCTTTTAATTGCAGGTCCTGCTTTGGTAGCAATCAAACAGAAACAATTAAAAGAAGAGTGTTTTCAAACAACTCGATCCAGCTAATGAATGGGCTTGGCATGCAAACTGTGTCATTATTTAGCCAGAAACCTCCCCCAAACTTTAAAAGAAGAAATTAATTGGGATGGACTCGCAGTAACGATATGTCCCAGAGAGGAAGTTGTTGATGCTGGTAAGGATGCAGGCTCCGTCCTAGATGAAAGAGGGTGTTTAGGACGGGGCTATTATGCAGTGCAAGTTTCATATAAGCTGACATATGAAGCTGTCAAAGCCAGAGGCTGAGACTTTGATGCCTCTTTAATCAGCTGCTACACCAATGGGGCAGTCTGCATTGCAATCACATACTGTAGATCCCGTGAATCTTAAACTTCAGTGAGGGAGATACTGTAGATGATGAGAGGAGGCAGGGCTTCTGTCAGATTTGACATCTAGCTCAAATGAGGGAGAAAAAGCGCGGTGTCCCAGACTGCATGTCAACACAGGGGAGTCACATGAGGAGGTGCAACATGATGCATTACAGGGAGAGCTTGAAGTTTCAGCCTGGGACACACACACACACACAGGCGCTGGGTGAGTTTGATAAATGAATATACCCTCACACCCCTGAGTTTGAACTTTGTAGTGAATTTTGTTCACAGGCGCATGGCAAATCAATTACATCTCTGCCACAGGGCGACTCTCGGGCCATCAGACAGACAGAGCCGGAGTAATCTGAATTGAGCCTTTTGCAATCAGCAATATGTCAACTGTCCCAATGGGGCCTCAACGTTTTGCTTTTTTTTAGATCAGGCTGGTATCGATATTACTGAGTATCGCTGCTAATTCTAATGGGGAGTTAACATCTGGAATTAAGGTCTTCCCACATCCTAACTAGATAATGTGGTGCTATTTCTTGATTCAATTAAGGGGGCGTGGCTGTGTGTGTGTGTGTGTGTGTGTGTGTGTGTGTGTGTGTGTGTGTGTGTGTGTGTGACAACAAGATAGTTGTTCACTTTTTTCAGCTGTTAACCAATGTTCTGGGCGATTTTATGACAAAATTAACATCCATTCTTGTTTGCCAATACGCATAATGCTGTCTTCCTGGATTTTATGTGCCAGTCTTGGCTTTTTGATGCCAACCAGCGGTGGAAAAAAATATTCTGGAAATGACGACATGTTAGTGGGTATTCCACTAACTCCAAAGCCCCCCCTCCCCTCCCCCCTCCCCCTCCCTCCTGACAGGCACAAGCTCAAGTGTGTAGGGGTGTGTGACTCCACACTGTCATTCACACTCCACGATATTTTTCAAAATCGGGGAGTGGGCAGAGACAGGCATATTCTGTCTGTTTCATCGCCCTTTAATACTTAAAACTGTGTCTGACAGACATGTTTACCTACGTGTGAAATAGCTGTGATGAATACAGATGTAACAGGGGATTGATTTTGGTCATAGGGCAGTTCTGCCTTCCAGGCAAACTCTGAGCGTACTGACTTTGAATGAATGTCCTCAGACGAACTGGATCTTTGCACTGTATACCAATACATGTGCTGAATCTCATTGTGTGTAGCATGCATAAGTCTAGAGCTCATGTTTTCGCCCACAAATGATGCAGTGCCTCCTTTGGGTCAAATGTTGATAGCAATTAAAGCTTCCATTATGTAGGAGACAGTCTTAAATCTAATAACAGCATAAAAGTCTTTTCATGATGAATTGCATATATTTGGTAGTGGCACACAGAAGGCAAAGGAATATATTCAAAGTTTTCATGTAATTGCTAGGCCAGAAATATATTCAAAGTTTAATTGCTAGGCAATATATTCAAAGTTTTCAGGTAATTGCTATAGCATTTCCCCGAGACCAACCAGTGCAATTTTGTAAAGGCCAGTAGTTTCCGAGATGTCATGTGTGACTAACAAATGAACAAAGGCACAAGTGTGCAAACAGACCATGACAGATCCACCCCCAGCTCTCCTTATTTCATTGAAAGGGACAAAAAGTGTATCCCATCTTTAATAGCTTCTTACTCCCACAACGGAGGAGCTGCGGTGGGCCAGTGGCTGCTCACCTAAAAGAACTCTTATCGGTTTAAATGGAGAGTTTTGCTGCAACATGGTCTGAATGAGAGAGAGCTTTCCATCTCTCCAGAAAAAAAAAACAAAAAAAAAAACAATCTGTGGGAATCATCGAGCTTCTGTCTCATCAGTTTTCCAGGCTTGTGTTTCATCAGAGCAGGCCGGCACTATTATGGATGAAACTCAGACAGTAATGGGAGGAATAGATTGTACCTGCACAGAACTGATGCATAAAAGAACAGGCATCATACTGCAGGTAGCTCATCAGCAGACTCAGAAAAAGATGGCCTGAAATATCTGGATGCTTTTACTTTGATCACTGCTGCAAGCATAAAGTATTCCTGCTGTTTATGATCCACAAAATCTGAGCATCATACTCTTATTGGACATACTTGATAGCCATTTATATATTAGTGATTTGCAAGGCATGCAAATCCCAGCATTTTCTAGGTAGAGTGGGTGTGGTGCTCAATGAGAAAGAGTTTTTTTAATATATTTATATATTTTCTTTCTTTTTTTTTAACTTCAAAATCTAGTCTCTGTGAAAATGGCTGCACTCTATTTAATATGCACAGTAGTGATATTTCATGGTTCACCAAACATCAAAATGGCAAGATGCATACTAGAAGTCTTAAGCTGACTTTGAGTCGACTCTCTCGTAAACACAGCCGAGAAGCTTCTGCATTTTCCCAAAACAAGTAGTTTTTTTCTGATTTCCTGTTTTCAATATCTATTAGATCATTTCCCCCTCGCTGAACAGATACATCCCAGATACCATTGAATGTGACACTGGGCCTGTTGACTCAGACACTCTGAGAATTAGACGTCTACCATGGAAGTGGAATGACGCTACACGGCTCTATGCGGTCACCATGGTTACGCGTGTGTACGTGGAGCGGCATGAATGGTGATGGTGGCAGAGAAGGAGAAGGGGAAATGAATAAGGGTGAATGATAAGAGTCAGAGAGTGCAGAGAACGGGAATGAAAGAGTGAGAGTGATGCTGAATAGGATGCCGCATTATAAAGACGGAGCCAGATGTCGTGGATGGGAGCAGCGTCTGCTTAGAGGAGGGGAGAGAGGTTAAAGTCATGGCCAAGGCAGGTTGTGCTGCTGAATAATAACAGCCAGACAACCTCACGGTATGCACAAACATACACACACACACACACACCTACACACACAATTTAATCCCTGCTTGAATAGCAGAATAAGCAGTAACAAAATTTGATTGAAATAATTGCAAACTCATATTTTTATTAGACTTTTCTTTGCTGAATGGTGCTGTTTTTAGATATATGTCCACTGTTCTTGATGGAATATTTTCTCTTCAGATGGATTAAAGGATAACACCGGTGTAATTTTACTTTTTTCCTATCGCCACTATAATGCCCATGAAAAGTTTAAACCCACCAATGTATTTGCCACAGAGACATACTGCTGCTTTGACTAACATAATACATCATGTTGCACAACACGTGTACCGGTATTCCAGTTTTTCCTAACATGCCTTTATCACACAGCTAATTAACGTGTTTAATGGGGACTATTTTCACTTGTTCTATTACTGCGCACTGTTACGTACTTCTGATGGCAGTGAAGAGGCAAAACCAAACTTATAAGGCGGAGTGGGAGGCAAATGCGCGCAATGATCTCTTCACATTAAATTCTGGCAGAATAGAACTACTTTTGATATGACTGCAACTGCAATGATTATGGGCTTATAGTCATGCTAGGAAAAAATACAATACACCCGTTATTTAAAATGATGGATTACATCAGTCAGTGCAGCAGTATGTCTCTGCAAGCTGTTTTTAATGGATTTTTGAAAGCAATAGGAGCCTATGACTTGCTGGAGGGAAGGCAAACCTGCAGTAGAACAGACAGGAGGAGCTTCTCACTGTGGGTTTAGACTCTTCATGGGAAATAATGGCAATTGGAAAAAAAAAAAACTAAACTAAAATTACACTGGTGTTATCCTTTAAGTATTCATGTGTTTTTCTACAGATGGTTTGAACATGGGTAAGTTTATATGTGTTTCCTCCAATCCCCTCATGTGTGCACTCTCCTATCCAGGCAGTCATATAAGAGTGGGAAACGTGCCTTTCCTTCAGTCTAAATTATCAACACGGCAAGCTGTCCTCTAGTGCTAGAAGGCTCTGCTCCAGCCTGATCATATTACACACAGTAAGTCCTACAGCTCCGGAGCCTCGGAGGCTACTGGGGGAGAAGAAGGAGGCTCGGTCCCTACGGTTGGGGAATCCAAACTGAGGCTAAGGATTAGCTTGGTGCAGTGGGGCTGAGATGCTGGGGCCCATGGGGGAGCAAAGGAGGAGAAGGGGTGGGTGGGACCGCGTGAAAGCACGCTTATCAGAGAGCTGGGGCTCTGGTGTCAAGGTCCCATCATCACCAGCAGCAGAGCATGAATGAATATGAGGCAACGTTCATGAATATTCTATTCAGTGTTATCTTTCTCTTTCTTTCTACTTTCTGCTTTCTCTCTTTTTTCCCCTTTCCCAGCACTCTCTTATGTTCTCTTCTACTCTAATCATCCTCTTTCTCTCCTACTCTTCCTTTCTTTATCTGCGTCTGTCTCTCTCTCTCTCTCTCTCTCCCTCTCTGTGTGTTTTCTCAGGACATTATGTCCTTTACCACAAGGGGTAACCAGTGTTCCCATCTTGTGTTTGAAGTGAATTAAGCTACAGTGTCCCAACCTCCTCTGGAAATCCCACGGACAGCTTCAAAAAGACAAGAGCTTTACCAGTGTCACCGAGCCCCCACAGTGGAACAGGAGTAAAATGTCTCTCTCTCTTTCTTTCTCTCTACTTCCCTCTCTCTCTGACTCTCACACACTTTTTTTTTAGTGTGTCCACCATTCCAGAAACATTGGATATCCACTCAGAAAAATCTTGGCATCCATCTACATATGAGATAACCACAAGGATGGAAACCAATTATGCTTTTTTCACAGTATAATTTTGTTCTTTGTTTTCCATAGCTCGAAGCTACTGTATCTCCCTCTATCTCTCCTCTCCCTCTGCTATACTGTCTTTGTTGTAAGAAGTAAGATAAGCACACGGCCCATGTCAAATAGTGAAAACAGAAAAAGAAGTTACTTTATGTAAATTGATTGTCTAAGCAAGCTTAGTGCAGCCAGGTTTTTCCTGTATCTCTCTGAAATGCTTGTTGCTTCTTCACGTCGTCCCTGATCATCACAACACACGGTGTGCAATTTTGGCCCAAAGAGGTTCATGCTGGCTCTGCTGTGGTTCTCCTCCTTGACTGGTGGAGTCAAAAGGGGTGATGGAGTTTGATTCATGGTGCAGTTATGTCCAATTCTAGCTGGCACAGGAGGTTGAGCAATGGTGCCATGGTTTGTGGGCCGGAAAATGAGCAGAAGGGCACAGCTTTGAATGTCTCTTCCGCGGGACCCCTGGGCACGGCCACAACAATCAGTTGCTTCAAATAGAAGTGCGATTGTAGGGGAAAAGGGCAACAGCACTCTGGCAGACACACAGAGACAGACAGTGGCCCCACCGGACCACTCTCCGCTTGATCGGTTCTGAAGTTGGCAAGGTCCACAGAAAGGTCATTGTTTGGAAAGAATATAAAAGGAAAATGGATTTGTTTTAACGGCTGATTTTATGCAATGCTCCGGCACGCCTCATCTCCTGTTAAGAGCATTTTTCATATGATGATTATTTGAACAACATTGTGGAAATTTAAAGACAAAGGGTTTAACTATAACAGGATTTTGGGGGGATCTGAAAACTTGTATTTCAATTTGGCTGAACATTTTATTTTTTTCCGAACAACTGAGCACATGAACAGTGAAACTCTGGCACTGGCTGCCATGGTCACCACTTTTTTGACACTTGCAAACCGGCAAAATTACTTCTTGAAAAACACGACCATGAACACAGATCTAAGTGATTGCCAGAGCCACACTGCCATGGTTCATTTCACCAAAAAATATATATCGATTTTTTTATTTTCCTTCCTGTAATATGCTAACAAAAAGAACACAATAATAATTTTGACCTTGTGCTCACCACACAACCCCCCCTTCCTCTCCCAACACCAGAATTTTCTTTTTTTCTGACTTTCATTTCTAAGGCTGCACTCACACGCAGACGCTGGCTTTTTTACATCAAAACACATGTGGAGCGGCCGCAAGGCGCACAAAAGGTGCCTGCCCCCGAAAGAGCGCTGTGCCTGGCGTTTTTTTGGCAGAGTGGAGTGCTTTCAGAAGATCCACTTTTTATTTCTCCTCACAAAAAGTGCTCCTATGTGTGAACCATAGACTGTAAAAAAAAGAGCAGCAGCTCCGCCCACTATTGGCCTGTAATCGGCGACCTGTCGATCACTGGGAAAACAACCCTGTTTTATAACCGTTATATACCATTAATGACGCAATTATTTTTAAAATCGGCATAAGGACACACATTAGAAGAAGTGAAATTAGCTACTGAGACCATAACCTCTTGTCTTTTGAGTGAGACTTTGGGTTGTGGTCCCATTGACTTGCATGGAGTTGGGCTGGGTTTGGAGTATTTTTGGAGCCATCCTTATTATTATTATTATTAATTCACCCATGGTTTTGGCCGCTTGGTGTGAACACAGCCTTAGTTCTGGATTTTTCTCTGTAACCTCTGGTAGCCCTTTGCTGTTTTCTGGTAGCTCTTTGGGAAGTCTCAACTGCTTTACCAACTGGTTGCATCACTCTAAGCTCTCTTTCCTAACTAACCACATAGATGTAATTGTCCATGTCATTCAAAAGAAGATTGTCTTGAGAGCTTGCAATGTCAGTGATCTATAATCCACACATCTATGGTCTGTGTGTACTGGCTGATGCCACAGTAGGGGAACAGGCTAGATGTGGAACAAGTGGAAGGTTGATGAATGGATGATTGGATATTTCACCCCCGCCAGTCCTGAGCAGCACAGTGGGATCAGGAATCCCCCTGCCAGGCATAGAAAAGTTAGACGCCACATATCCCATCAGGAGGTTCTGTCTATGAAATAAATCCCCACAATCTCTGCATCCCTGTCTCTGTCTCTTTCTCCTTCTCCATTTCCACACTCTCTCTCCTCACACACTTGCAAATAATAATCAACCACCCTGCTCCTTTTCTGTATTGGCTGTTGAGCTCCAGGAAGAGAGCAAACATGACCTGGCCAACCCCAAATCAGAAATAGACAGGGGATGGGAGGGGGGGGGTATGAGTGGAGATATAAGATGGGAGTGGGGGTGCAAAAAAAAAAAATGGAGATCTGCAATAGAAGAGGAGGATGCTGATATGAAGGAGAGAGGGAAGCAAACAGATGAAAGAGCAAATCTGCAGTAATAGTTTCAGCTGTGATTCACACTAACCAAAATAAATACAGCAGTTACCCCTTTATATAATCGATTGGTGATGTACAAAAATTAAAATTGAAAAAAATACATTAAAGGCATACTGAGCAGGATTTTATAAACTCACACATAAACTCATCCGAAATTGATCCTACTCAATCATGGTCCATTGGTAGTCTGTGACAGTGTGTGTGTCTGCAGAGAGCCTGCCTTCTGCCTGGATTTTCTTATTTCTGAATGTTTGGGACGTTTCTGGGCATCAACTTTTTGGCAGTGGGTGTGCCCACCTGCAACAAAAACCACTGCTGAATCCTTTTAGAGCCACGCTGCCTACGGTAGCCATCCCGAACTCTAACAGGAGGTCTGAGCTGGTAGCTACCGCTGTTAACGTAGCTTCTTTGTAGTAGAAAAGCTGATAGCTAAGATAACCGGCACCTACCTGTCCAAAAGAAAACAGGCCAACTCTACATCGCTCTTCATCCCCATCCTCTCCTTCAATAGTCGCCAACGGATGAAAGTAAACCCCAGATTCACTCTCGTTTTGGAACGTACCTTGTCTGCCTCGCTGTACTTTTTCTACTGTTTTTTACCGTTCTGTCAACCGCAAGGAGGAGAGGTCATTTTGAAAGAAATGAAGAAAAAAAGCTGCTAAAGACCCATGCCAGAACAACCATCACTTATAATGGAGTCATCTCCTGTGTATTTACCTTCTCCTACAGCTACTATAGGAAATAGGGAATGTGAAATGCGAGGAAATTGTAATAGCTCCTCCATGTTGTCTTTAATAGAGCACTTTAGTCACAGTAAATTCACACAGTGCAGACGGACCCCGGAGAGACGACTGTACAGCATGACTGTGAAACACCTTCTTGAGGTGTAAATTGACCGATCCCCGCTTCAGCCCGACTAGAGGCCCTGAGAGCATTTCTGATGAGCTGATTTTCTTCCTAGTCGTCTTTCTAGCCATGCAGAAAAGTTTGATGTACTCAGCAGTTTCCAAAATGGCTCTGCTCCACCGCAGGGAGGAGTGAGATTGAAAAGGAACACACAATGCCCTGAAAAAGAAGAGTCGACTGGGGTGAAACCGAAGCTGCACTACAGCTGTGACTGTGAGGACACGTGCGCACACACACATGCACACACACGTACGCACATAGACACACACACAGACGGAGAGAGAGAGCGAATAGCTAATCAAGCCGACTAATTCCCTGAATGCTTTGTCCCCCAGGACTATTTATCTCATTCTCCTGTAATTAACACTTTACCTGGTGATGAGCTACCACAGCTCTACTTTTAATTTAACCTTAATTTATTCTTACAATCATATACATTATTATATTTTGATAGAAACAGCCAGATAATTTAATTATCAAGTAACTGGTAATTGCATTTCAGATCAGAAAGAATTTGTGGCAACATGCACTGTTTCTTTCTAATTCAGAGGCAGGTGCAAATCCTCAAATTAAATAATTTTACATGCATACAAATCCTGCTTGTTACTTCACAGTTATACGATAAATTATATCTACAGAATGTTCTGTCAGAATCCAATGGTGAATAAGTGGATTTTCTTTTCTACAAAATAATTAGGACCATTTTGATTTGGAAATGTAAAATCAGGAACATTGACGGCTCCTGTGAGAGCAGACTCCACTGTCCAACTCAGTATATTAGCAAATGAATGCAAATCTGTGGTCAGAAGGGCATGAAACACATTTTTTGTCAAATGTCCGCAGTGGCAACTGGACTCTTAGAAGTCAATTTTTACCTGCCAATTTTTCTTAGCTGCCAAAGTAAGACAAGGAAGACTGATGGGACACATGTTTGCTACCGGCCAAAGTGGCTGAGAGTGAGATTTACCTTTCGCTGGTGGCTGGTAATTTTGAGCCCTGGTTGTAAAAGAAACTGACAAAACAATCCATTTTCTCCCAGCAATTTGCTTTTTGCTCGTATTTTATGTGCGATAAGGTATAGCGAACACCCAAAACTAACTACCCGAATCAGCATCCAATTATTTAGTGTTTAGAAAAGGTCAGCGCTTGATAAAGTGAATGCTCTGTTCTTTCCCAAATGAACAGAAAATAATTATAAAAACAACTTATCCTTAAATTACCTTGTCCCTCACTATACGTGCAGTTTTACAACCCTACACACAGCTGAAGAATACCAATTTTGCGCTCTTATATTCATAGCTCTAACTGAAATCTCTCATTCTTCTCAAAGTTTCCTCAGTGTGACTATTATATTCTGAATATAAGATCAGTACCACATCCTCAAAGTTATGCTTAGTCATGACAGAGAGAAAACTTGAGTTTAACAGCCCTTATCCCTTCATCTGTGCAGCTTCCGCTTCCCTTTTTATCACACATCCTCCTCTTTCTTTCTTCCTTTCTTCCTTCCTTTCTTTCTCTCTTTCTTTCTTTCTTTCTTTCTTTCCATCCCCCATCCGCTCTCCTCCTCTCTCTCTTTCTCTCTCTCCTTACTCAGACATGCATCCTTTCATAAATATTAATGAGGCTCACAACCTGATTCAAACAAAGTCTGTGGGAAAGGAACAGGTGTGGTTTAACATGGTTATGCTGTCTAACGTTCACATGCAGACCTGCATACTTCTGAATTAGCGCTCTGTGTTCACATGATGGCCTCAGCATACTTTGAAAAGAACATAACCCAACATGATCCCGTGCCCTTGTGAAATGCTTTACAGGGAAATTGAGGATTTCATATAAGATTTCAGTCAGAGATGATTGAGAGGTAAAGGATCTTTATTGAGTCGATCAGCCCCATGTTGAGTCCTTTCCCTATCCTAACTTTAAATAAGGTGCTATTTCAGCACCATGGACAGAAACAGACTATAGGCTTAAAGTCGAGATGAAACGGCATTTCGAGAGTATCTAACTTCCGTATCGTGACGTATTTCCGAGTGAAACAGGAAAGACAGGCGGGACATAACGTTGGGAGGAATTTGATTTGAACGTTGAAAAGTGGGTGTGTCATAACACCCGAAGACACACCGAAGTACCATGCTGTTGCTAGCTAGCTAACTAATGAATCTTAGCCTCTTAGCTCTGTGCGCTAAAAGTTGAAGATTGATTGATGGGTGGATGTCATGATATTATTGGTTGAAATTAGTTACGGGCATGCTTACGTAAGCACACGGCATATTTTGTTTTACAGGCAGAAAACATGATTGAATTTTGATATAAGAATACAATGAAATTGATTTTTGGTATTTTTTTTGGCATATATTGTTAAATAGGTGCACAGTATGACCGGGGATGTGATCTAAAAGGGTTAAAAAGGCATTTTTCATTTCATCTCGTCTTTAATAGGTTAACATTGCTGCTTTTGACAATATTAATGCTTGTTTTGTTGTTTGTTTTTATATATCCATTCTGCAGTGCACACAGGTCCACGCAAGTTAAGTGCGTCTGCTATTTTTGAGTTGTACTGTTGAAATCAAAGGCCAATTATCCAGAGAATGAAAGACAATGCTCAGCTCCCCTTTAAAAAGATAGTGTTTCAATTGTCACATTCTTATGACATCTGTGTCAGCCATCGCATTCACAACCATGAAAGCCATTAGAGAAAGGCTGAGCACAGGAACAAAGCCAAAGCTCCCCGCATCTGTAATCTAGCATTGTGTATCAGTTCTTACCATGCGCACTGTGACAGCTTGTCATCCATGGTATTCACGAGCATGAAGGTCACGACAGAGGCGTCGGAAGGAATCACACTGGATGAACACAGAAGCCGCGTTCATTATGAAGCCCGACTGAGACCCACCAAGGTCAAGAGTAATACTCCAACTCTGCCCCTTCCTCTCCACAGTCACCAACTACCCAAGCCTGCCTCAAGACACACACACACACACACACACGCATACGCAGTCCCCAGATGGTCCTAGTCAGGTCAGGCTGAGTATGTGATAACACTCCTCTGCCAAGGCGGGTCAGACCAGCGGAGCCTGGATGCATGTTTCACTGGTTCAGTTAATGACCTGCCATTCTACCTAATGCTGCTTCTCTGTGCTCTCCAAGGTGTATGTGTAGCTTTACCCTTTACCAGCTTTACGTGTGTGTGTGTGTGTGTGTGTTTTCCATATTTCTATCCTCATGAGGACCAAGCCACAAGGAGAGAGAGATTATCTTCTACGGTGAGAACACTTTATCAGTTCTCACTTCTTAAAGGGGCTATTTTAGAGTTAGGACTTGGGTTTAGGGTTAAGGTTAGATTTAAGGTTCTAACTATAGGATTAGGTTTAGGGAAGAGTAAGGGTTTAGGACAGGCATGTAGTGAAGATGGTTAAAGACCTCATGAAGTGGCATGGAGAACGTGATTTGCTTCTGTGTATTTCCGAATGGAACAGAAAGTTAGGGCGGGAAGCGTGAGTGGGAGGGACTTATTTGAATATTAATGAGATATGGAGGAAAAGTGGGCGCGTCAATGTCTTCACTCGGTTGTGGCGGAATATTCTCCGTCGCCTGCCTGGGAAAAGAGTTTTAGGTGAAGCGCAGCTGATGGTGGGGGTTGGGGGGAATAATTACGGTTATCAAAATTTCATTTTTGTGTACGCCCCCAAGCGCAGGATGAGTCATGAACAGAAATGTGCTGTTTACCAGAAAGAGACAGTCTGTTAATTTTGATATTAAATTTCTAGAAATCAACATTTTTTGTCAGTTTTATAGTTTTATAGTCAATAGGTGCACTAGCAACATTGACAAAAAAGTTTAAAAAAAATATATATTTTTCATTTCATGGGGTCTTCAAGGTTAGGGTTACAGGTTTGGGAATGAATGTGGTCAGTGAAGGTCCTCATAAGGACAGTAATACATGTGTGTGTGTGTGTGTGTGTGTGTGAGAGAGAGAGAGAGTAAGAGAGAGGGAGAGCAAGGGAGAGAGAGAGAGAGAGAGAGAGAGAGTGTTTGCTATGTGTCTGCGTGACATTTGTGTGAAACAGACAGCAACACAGGTGTGAGAATGGCAGACAAAAACAGGCAAGTTAATTGATTTGCACAGAGCACCTGCACACAACAGCCTTTGCCCATGTACAGGTCTTTTCACCTGTAGCTATAATTAGTGAGAAAGGGAGAGAGAACGACGGGTTGAGAGAGAGACAGAGGGAAACAGTTTTCTCTGCGCTGACCTTCAGAAGGTGCTATGAAATAACAATGATGTGCGAAACAGGTTTTTCTGTTAGACCCACGCTGCTACACCCAATCATGCTTTGTTTTGTCGTTGGGGGTTCAGCTGTTTGTGTCTGCATGCAGATATCGTGTGTCGCCTCCTGAATCCTGCAGTAGCTTATATACCTATTACTGTGTGTATGTATCTGCTCACTGCACCTTCATGAATTTAGAATAAATGCCAACCTTCACATGCATTTCATTCACCGCCTCTTCACTACTGTATATTGTATGTGCTTAAATATATGGGCACAGATAATGATTGTGTGTGTTATGTGCTGTATGTGTGAGAGGACAAAAATAGTAAAAAAGAGGATGAAAACAGTTGGTGAGTGAGTGAGAAAATGAGTGACAAAGACAAACACACAAATACACACACAGTGGTTCTTTGTGGTGTGTCACAGATGTGTATGGTGTTTGCATGTGTGTGTGTGTGTGTGTGTGTGTGTGCATGCGCGCCTGTGTGTCTGAGTGTATCTGTGTCTGCATGAGTGTTTGTTCACATTTTGTTTTTATGTGCTTCTCTTTGTTATGGGCGTGTACATAGCATTTCTAGTATGTTCCCCCCCCCCCCTTTGGATAAATATCCAACCTCTCCCATTAGGAGAAGAAATGACGACTCACATGCTACCTAATCAGTTCTAATCAATTGTGAAAAGATAGCTCTACATTCCACGGTGATCATGAAGCCAAAGAGACAAACTCTCAAAACACAAGGTTGGTGAAATTAGAAACAAGACAAATATAGCAAAACAGAAAATCACTTGGAAGCAAATGTTAAGTGTGTGACAGTATACCAAGTGTGTGACAGTATTAATTAGACAGATGATGAATGTCACAATAATACGTGAAGTTGGTAATTGCAGGAATCACATATGAAGATTCAGAAACACTGTTTGCTTTGGTTGGATCATCCAGATTGTATGCACATAGAGGCCATTTACCAATATCATCAATATCTCCAATATCACCAATATCCCTAATATTCAGGATGCTAAGGTTTTTCATTTCTTCTGACTCATGCATTATTCCTGCTTACAGTTGCCCATATAAGACTTCTTCTGATGATGAGATATCTGAATAGGATAAATGGGATACACAAATAGCAATGAGGATGCTGTGGCATTTTGTACACCAGCATTCCATTTGCTATTGATTTTCACGGTCTGCATGAGGTCAGCTTCCACAGTTTTCTGTTTATACAGTAATGTTTGTGAGCAGGATATGCAGATGCACTTAAACAACTGATTTTGAATACCTTGAATAACTCACCAGCGTGTTATGATTCAGAAGACTGTCTGCATATAAACACAGATTTTGCTGTTGCCCAGGCTGACCCCCCCCCTCCCCCTCCCTGGTTTAATACGAAATCCAAATAGCCTTATTTCCCCCTATAAACATTAGACTGCCCTAATTAAGTCCACACGGTCCTGGCAGATTGCCTGTCCACCTCTCATCATCAACGCCATTGGTTCTGCTGCACCTCGGACTTCACTGTCTTTCTCAAAGTTAATTGATTTGGAAATCCATTTAGGTCGACACCGAGCTGAGTAAACGAGGAAGTGAGAAGACAGCGTGGTGGGGGTCTGGTGGGGGAGACTGAGTAATTGCATGTTGTTTTAGATAACAAACCTAATTTTGTGTTTGCGCCTTGTTTCTGCCTGAGGCTGGCAACAAAGCTTTTGCCTATTGATGTATGTAATCTTTTAATTGGCTCTGAGAAAAGCTTGCCACAAGTTGCCACTGGACATGAAAGTGGGGTGAGGTGATGGAGGCAAGACAGACAACAGCATCTTTCTTTGCACAGACATGATGCCAAAGATCTCCTGTCAATATAATGCAGGTCTGAAAGAATTACAGCAAACACTAAACAGATCTTTCTGTTCAAATATGGAGAAACGGTTGTTCCAGACGGATTGCATTTCGTGGGCTAGGATTGATGTGGCCCTGAGCAAACTTCATATTAAATTAGCTTTCCCATTTAAATTGGCTGTCAACAGCTCATTACACCAAATATTTTCTCACATGAAATTGCTCTCCGTACCTCTGTGTCAAAAGCAGAATGAATTTTGCACACTATGACTTTTTCTTCTGAAACATCTGTTTGGAGGGACAAACTTTTGAGTTTCCTTTAAAGGTTTCGTTTTGATGTGTTTTGTTCTCTGTAAGGACAGAAAGGAAAGAAAAAACAATTTTTCCAAGCTAATTCATCAGTGAGAGAAAGTTAAATGAAATGAACCATGCATGGAAAGAACATGAAAGCTAAAAGGTAATTCATTTTCCATTAAGTCAGATATTCTATAATTCCCCTACAGACCTTTTGGAGAAAGCCATGATTAGAGACTGTGAACGCATGTAATTTTATTCCTGTATTTCCTAAAATAAGAACTATTAATAAAATGTGGGTCTTGGGGATTAGTCATTTTCCCCACTGAGTGCCATTGAATGCAGATATGGGCGTAGCAAGTATTAATGAAAAATCAGTATTCACCGTTTGACAACTCCCACTCAATCGTCATATTTGGATTACATATTAATACAAATTTGAAAGATTTTTTGAAAGAGTCATCAAGAATTCACCAAGAAGGCAAGCTTTCCTCTTTGTGAACCTGAAGCCTATTGAAGGGTCTCAGTAAATTATTCCAGGAGAGCAATCTGCTGTGGAGGCACAGATGCTCCAGCTCTTTGTTTACAGCTATAACTGATCCCTCCAAAACGAGTCTCTCTCTCTCTCTCTCTCTCTCGCTCTCTCTCTCTCTCTCTCTCTCTCGCTCTCTCCCTCTCTCTCTCCCTCTCTCTCTCCCTCTCTCCTGTGTAGGCTTATATTTCACATTGTATTCCCATCAGAGACAGGCTGCTATCCTTTTGCTATTTCAGATGGAGCTATTTCCTCAACCATCCGATGTCATGGAGGCTTACAGCTTATCACTGCCCTGGTCTTCATATCATCATGTGCATTACTCTACATGCCATGGCATGCTGATGAGCACACACACACACACAGAACGAGAGAGAGTGAATATTCGATACATTCTTGGAACAGATAAGCATGCAGGATGAGTCACTAATAGAGGTGAATTCCTCAGAGCGTTCTTGGTTCCCTATGGTGCGTTTTTACATGTACACACACATAAACACTAGAAGAAGCTAATGTTCATAGTGGCTAGTAGTTGCATGTTAACATTAACATTGGTTGCTTTGCTAAATTAGCCTGCTGGCTAGTTAGCTAGCTAACAAAGCCAAAAACCAAATGGTTGTTCAGGTTAACTAGGCGGACTCTTCTAAAGCTGCAAGTGTTTTGTAATAGAGACTAGTGTGTCACAGTAACCTAATCTACTTTATTCGACTATTCACTTTTACTTACAACATTAATGAATTGATCTACACCGACACCACGGCAATCTTTTTCAGGTATCTCTCTTTTTCTAACCTGGTTGTTATAGGTGCAACCATTATTTATGCACAGCCAGTTCTAGGTTAGACCTCCATGATGGCAGCAGACGTGGTTGCTAGGCGATTTGTGATGCAACTGCAAAGCCTCTATATATAGCTCATATTTTAGCTGTGCTGTACAGACTGCTGTCAGGGACACGGCACTACTGACATCTCCATATGAATCATTTGTCAAAGTTTGTTTGACTCATTGTTTGTCACTGAGCCGTTGTTTTGTTTTCATTTACTGACTGTAACAGAAGAGAAGGTGTGTTTCTAGGTTTTCAACCACTCTCTTGTTTTTGTGTGTGAGTGGTTGTGGTTATGACTAAATGTATTCTGCACCTGAACGTAATGACATGACATGACATGACATAACATGACATGACGTCACATGACATTTGGTGGATGGCCTTGGAATCGAGTATTAGCATGTCATGACAAGTGTGAAGTATTCTGCATTGTTAAATAGGAAATGTGTTGATCAGTCACAATTAGTTCAGCAGTATAGTTTTGGGAAGCTGCAGCATGTTCATCTGTGCTCAAATTCCTGAGGCAATTGTAATTTATAGATGCATGGTGTGTATGTGACTCCCATAGCAATTTGGAGACAATAATATACTCTGTGTGCCCTGCATGATAGTTTTTGAGTAATATTGCTTTGTTTTATTTGTTTTTCAATTATAGATAATGAGAGACAAAAACAGAGAAAGTATTTTTTTTCCCCAGACTGTTACTGAACTTATACAGAGGAGCTTCTTTCAAAGTGAGAATGTACTACGGAAGTGAAATGTTGCTTTAAGATTTGATTTTGGTTGGTTCTGTGTGTGTGTGTGTGTGTGTGTGTGTGTATGTGTGTGTGTGTCAGAGAGAGAGAGAGATGAATCAAGGTGACATTACTCACAATAACAATCAATTTTCCCCTCCATTCTGCCAGTCACTCATTTCCCAGGTGTAAACACACATCAGATATTGATGTGCCCTTTTATGGTAGAACTATAAATTACAGTTACAAATGAACACACAATGAAGTGAAGGTTTATTCACATTTATATCTGACAATCTGAGGATCAGATTCATTACCCATTTGGACATGGTCTATAGCTACAATGTCCTCCACAGTCTTGGGTAGTAAGTCATTTTCTTTTTTAAATCAGTTCAATTTAGGTTAATAATCTTAATTTATCCCCAAGGGACAATTAATGCAGGAAGGTATTAAAGATTATTAAAAAACAAACAAAGATAGAAACATAGAAACGTTACCAAGACTGTATGTACTGTACTCATCTCAAGACACCTTGGAAAGAGAGTATATTACAGACAATGCAAAATGTATAAACAAACAGTCCATCGTCATGTATAAAAATAGAATGGATATACTCATAATCTATTGCGATAGGATGTAGGCACCTCAATCAGTCTCCATTTTCTAAGTTCACATACGTTTAAAGCTACAATATGCAACTTTTTGCCTTGAGGCAGCGAAGTGTATTGCAAGCCCTGCCCTCCTCCTCCTGAGTTCATGCCCCAGCATTTGTCACTTATCTTGACGAGCTGGCTGATGAAATCTGCCGGATGATCTTGCACCACTGGCTTGTTACGTAGAAAACGTAACAAACTGGGTAGCATCCCTCCTGTCTAGCAGCATTCAAGCCCTTTCATCTCCTTTGATGGCACCAGCATGGCAGATGGCACCAAAAATTGAGTTATCCACGTATTCATGATCCTTGAATGTTACGTTATGCTTGTACGGTGTTATTATATTTTTCTTTTATTATTTTTATTTTTTATTTTTTTTAAAGAACCAGTAACACTTTACTTTACAATGGCCTTATTCAAGTATATTAACCTGTGTATTAACCTATGGGAAAGTATTGTAAGTACACAATATTACTGTGTAGGTAGGTGAAAATCTCCCTATACATAATGGTGTAACAACACCGTTTTAATGAAGCTATTAAAATGTTGTGTTACACGTTGTAAGTACATTATGTATTAGGGAAATGATACATGATATAGGTTAATGTTATTTTAATGTGAAAGGTTGCATACTGCAGCTTGAAGCAACAGAAACACCAACACAAAAGGAGAGTCAAAGCCCTGATGGATTCCTAGATGAGACATTATCTAGCTCATAGCACTCTGCCACGATGACATCACTCAGACGATAGAGACCTGATGCCGGCTCCTCAGACTAACAGTGCTTCCCCGACGTTTGCCCTACACCATAATAGCCCCCATTACAACCGCTCGTAAAGTTTGATTCAGGGCAGAATGAGCTGATCGATATTTCGCCATGGCAACAGTAGATGTGTAGGCATGCCTGTGTGGTGATCCATGTCTCCTCTAATGGCAATGTCATTGATAATGCACCAGGGGTTTGCATTTTTACAGATGTCTTTAGGCTAGTATGTGAGATTACTGTATAGGTTTGAGGGAGAAGCGAACGTGCGAGGCTTTGGTTGGTTGGTTTTGTCCGTGGGAAAAGGGTAAGTGTTTTATTCATGATGTCGAGGCATCACATCATTTATGTGTTTGTGTATGCGTGCATATATGTGTGTGTCTGTTTCAAAGTCCTCCATTTGTATTCTACTTAAGTGAAAGTATAGAACAAAGGAGTTTCATACGTATGTACAAAAGTCAAAAGTGAAAACAGATCTTTGTCCTTTGGCCAATACATTTTAGTCAGAGGAAGCCTGTTGTCTTGACTACAGTAAAGTCTATAGGTGAAGTTAAAGGGGTGTGTAGCCCAGTTGTGCTGATTCTAATGGGTTCTTAAAGTTTGCCTGGGTATATCACCGTCCTGTGTGTTTGTGTATTGAGTATGAAAACATGCTCTCCTGCTGAGTTGCACAGTAACTTGAAGGCACAGGGTGGATGGCCTCCAGTATTCATTCCAAATTCATGAATTCAGGGAGCACACACACACATATGCACACACACACACACGCACACGCACACACACACAAACAAGTTGTCCTTTAAAGTAATGTTTGGATTTCATACGTGTATATATATACACACACACACACACACACACACACATAAACACATATTCAGAAAGTTGTCTTGGTAAGGATTTCTTCACACACACACACACAGACATGCACACACACTCACGCATAAACACACACACACAAACACAAACACACACCTACACAAACACACAGAAAAAATATGGAAAAGTTGTCTTGAAAGTACTGGTTGGATTTCTTCACACACACAAACACACACGCACACACACACAAACTCCCACGCACAGCCTTCACAGACTCAGAGTGATTCCTCTGACATTTGCAGAAGTGTTTTTATATTGCTGTTGTTGCTGATCGATAGTAGATGTCATACCAGGCTGTAGCTCTCTCTGCCTCTGTCAGCCTGATCAATATAGCAGACGGTCAACATGCAGCAGGAACCATAAAAAAACAGTATTGAAGATGTAGAGGGAGGGATGCCATCACGTTATGGTCATTAAAGACTATAGTAAGACTGAGTGCAGCCCAGGGGAATCGTATTGTATGACATTTTAATCACAATATAGCCCTCTTCCTTACATTATGGCTGTCTTCCTTCCATCCCTCTCATTTTCCTCCTCTTCCTCCTCTTTCCATCTCTTGCTTTCACTCCCCCATCTTCTCTCCAGTATGTTGAATGAGCCTAGAGCAATGTTGTTTGTTTATTTCTCTGTATTTGTGATTTGGTGTATTTGTGTGTGTGTGTGCTTGATGCACCGATGCACCAGCAGGTTGTGCGCTGATTGGTTTCCCTCTCTGAAAACGAGACATACTCAGACAGACAGTGTTGTGCCTCTACTGAAAAGCCAGCACAGCATCCGCATTAAGGCTGACCTCGTACCCCTGCATCTCGTCTCGGTGTGTGCGTGTGTGTGTGTGTGTGTGTGTGTGTGTGTGTGTGTGTGTGTGTGTGTGAGAGAGAGAGAGAGAGCGAGAGAGAGAAAGAGAAGAGGAGAATATACCGTGCTTTTTATGAACAGCTCGACCAAAAACATGCCCTACTGGGTTATTGGAACATACTGAGTTATCTAGTATATCATTTTTTATTATGCCTCCATGCCGGCGACAGCCGTGGCCGGAGGCATAATGTTTTCGGGTTGTCCGTCCGTCCATACGTCCCATTCTCATGAACGCGATATCTCAGGAATGCCTGGAGGGAATTTCATTAACATCTGGCACAAACGTCCATTTGGACTCAAGGATGAACTGATTAGAATTTGGTGGTCAAAGGTCAAAGGTCAAGGTCACTGTGACCTTACAAAAGACGTTTTTGGCCGTAACTCAAGAATTCATATGCTAATTATGACAAAATTTCACACAAATGTCTAATAGGATAAAATGATGAAGTGATGACATTTTATATCCAAAAGTTCAAAGGTCAACTTCACTGTGACATCATAATGTTTTGCTTACCGCTGTAGCTGAGAAAACGATCTTGGTTCATTCTACAAAAACGGTGGAAGTGCTGTCACTTACTTTTGCAGACACCAAAATCCTTTAAGTTGACCTAATAATCACATTAATTATATATGTTCAATAAATAAAGACTGTCCTTGCAGTGATAAAACAAAATGTATTGGCGGAGGCATACAACCGCGAGGCGGTTATTTCTAGTTATTATTATCATTATTATTATTTCTGCAGTGATAAAATATTAAATATGGCGCTCGGAGTGTTTCACAAGAGTGTCATGAATTTTCACAGGTTCTATCATGCGGTTCTCCCCACTGGATGCACTGGATTAGAGAGATATTTCACTTTGGCACATCATTTAAAATTACATTATGACTGTGGGCAGCAAAGCTGAAATATTAAGCTTTGTTGTTGCTCTCTTCATCTATAGTAAGCAGGTAAGACAGGTTTATCTGTTGGAGACAGGAAACATTTTTTTGAAAACTTCAATTAACAACCAAGAAAAACAACCAAAACAATACAGTCCATTGTGCTTTACTTTGTTCATGTGCTGTAATTATAGAAGAAACTATCCGCAGGTTATAAAAACTGAACCAAGAACATCACTGTGAATACACAGGACAATCATTATGGTGAGCTTGCTTATGGTAGTCCATCTGGTCTGACAAACCGTTCAATAAATCCTTTGATTGATGTCAAGTCAGAACACAAAAATCCTGGGTTTTGTGTTGGTGGATTGGGCCATGGTACACTTGCTGCAGAAACAAATTTTATCAGGTTTGTATGGACAAAAGGACATGGAAAAAAAAGCGCCCCGTTGGCCTCGGACTCTGCAGTGTGTGCAACCTTGCTGACCAAACTAGATGTAATTGTTCACACACCAGGTCCCTGCGCGCAACCGTCTACAATTCCTCGAAAATATCAGGATTGCTTGTGTTGCCTTGTGGAAAAGCGTCTCCATTTCCTTTTCCGGTTCATTGCCTTTGTTTACACCTCCGTGCTTACGTCTCCTGGTTAACTGGCTTGCTGAGCTTGTTAGAGGAAATCTTTATGACCGATCAAACAGCTTCTAAATCCTCATATTCCCTCAGCTGCCTTTGTCGCTCTTTCACCACAGCCGTTGTTGTTGTTGTTGTTGTTGTTTTCTGAGTTTTTGTCACTGCTATTTCTGGTTTTCCTAGGTTGGGGTTATCTCTTTAATCTTCATGTGCTCCCTCTGCTGTAAAGAGTAAATAAACAAACAATACAAAGCCGCAGCAAGTATGCACAAATTTGTATGCAGCGGCGTGTTCAGTTGTGTTTCTATTTCAGACAAGTTTGACTTTGTTGTTAGTATACCACCGCCTTAAGACACTCCTGTCCTTTCTTGTGTTGTTCATGTCATAGCTCATTTATATTTGCCTCCACAAGCCCCATGACACCCCCACATGGACCAGTCTGCACTGTGGCGTCCCAGACTGGACCAATTGACACTACTGGCTAGCAGAACAATACCTGCAACATCAGGACATAGAGACATAAAAATGGAATGCAAGAGTTTATCTTATTAGCTTCTAGCTATAAAAGTATTTTGTCCCTATCTGTCTTCCAACTCAAACCTGTAAACAGCTATCACAGTTACATTTGAGCTGCCCTACTCAACAGCAAAGCACTTTCAGCAGGGATCCTTGGAGTGATGGTGGTGACCATGAGCCTTCAGGCTTGGAACAGCATTACAGTACAGTGCTGCCATGTAGTCAATCTGGCTTCTCCCTGAACACCGACTCTGCTCCTTAGGCCAGTCATTTTCTGAGCCGGGGTTGTGTCGATATTGACCTCCCAGAGGTACACGACTCTCCCTCCATCATTCCCTCCTTCCGCCCTGCAGGAGTAAAAAATAGGCACACTTCCTCCAGTGCCCAGATTCATAACCTGTCTGCTGTCAGTCAGAACATATGGCGTGTGTGTGTGTGTGTGTGTGTGTGTGTGTGTGTGTGTGTGTGTGTGTGTGTGTGTGTATGTGTGCCTTTATTCCCTGATGTAATGTGTGAGTGGGAGAGATTACCATAAAAGTAAGTCAGAACTTCTTTCAAAGTTGAAAAGGTAAATCATATAAATGTACTAATATTCGAATATTCCACACATTAATGGTTTACTTTGACTTTTCAAGAGTTACAAATATGATGTGTATGTCAAGCATATTGCATGTCATCTAAACATAGCCTTTGTGCATTGTAGACACATTCTAAAAGTGTACAACTCAAGTTGTTTTGCTTCAGTGGATGTTTAATTCATGAAGGAGGAATAGAATCATCTAATTATTGTTCTCAAAAAAACTCTCTAGAAACAGTCCTTGAAAGGTGCCGGCAAATACTGTCATAAAGACTAATAAACCAGTGAACACATAATGTCATATGAATGGATTACAGCAAACTACCTTCATGGTCTGTGTACATGAGTCACAGTGCAGGAGTCACACTGGTCATTTCCCTCAATGTTTGACTATGCACAACAATGGTTTAAATATTTGTCATGCATCAGTTTCTGCAAAAAAAGTTAACATGTGACGATTCAGCAAACCAAGGGTTTCATTGCACCACCTGATTTACCACCTACTTGTTCTAACTGCAAATTCAAACATGATCTATACCAGGGGTCTCAAACTCAATTTACCTGGGGGCCGCTGGAGGCAGAGTCTGGGTGAGGCTGGGCCGCATCAGGTATTCCACAAGAAAAGCTTTGTTTAAAAAAATCCAATCTTCTCAAATGTCTTTATTTTTATTTTTTAACACAAAATAAGATTTAAACGTCTTTATTAACAGTTCTTTAACCTCAATGGGTTCTTCTGAATATGAATTGTCCTGAACATGAATGGAACATTGAAGAACATGAACTATTCTTCTGAACATGGCTTTTCCGCTTTTTGAACATAATTTCCGCTTCTTTTTCCTGTGACAGCAGCACGGTGGTCGGCGGATAATAGCCCGGTAGCAGTCTCCTTTGTTTTTGCACTCGATGTTCATGTCTTTCATGATGACATGAACACCATGGCATTTGTAGATGGTAGAAAGTACCGGGATAGCGAGCGCAAAAAGGCGACTGCTCCCGGAGTGTTATCCGCCGTGCTGTTGTTACAGGAAAAAGAAGTGGAAATGACACCGTGCTGTTGTTGTTGTTGTAAACGTAGTCATAGAAACAAAAAAAACATATGACATCATATAGAAATATATGTAGTGTTCATCGTGTGAGGCAATGCAAATAGCGCGATGCAAATAAAAAATAATGACCCACAAATAACGGTGCGACCCTATAATTGGTCCGGGTTACCGGGGACTGTTATCGCCGACGGACAGGTGTCGCTATGTGACTGCAGACTACATTAGGCTACATTGAGTTCCTTACTTTTCTTTTATCCCGCCGCGTACGCATCACTTTGATTTATTTTGTCAGAGAGAGACATATATACGGATAATGTCCCGCTGGGCAGCAACTTGAAAAACATTTTTTTGGAAGTGTTGTGAACGCAGCGCGCTGGGACGAATGTCCGCGTGTGCCCAATAGAAACGAGGCAGCCAGCCAGGCACGGAAGAAAACTCTCCATGGCAACGCTGCTGTAACTTTCACTCATTGAGAAATGTTTCTCTGCTTGCATCAAGCCCGGTCGATGTCCCACCCCCGAGAGCCATATACCCCACCGTCATTGGTAGGTTCGTTCAGCTCCGCACACAATACTGTAAAGTGCCATCCATATAAAACTTGCGGGCCGCACTAACATTAAACTTTCATATTAAGGTGGGGGCCACAAAATATCGTCTCGCGGGTCGCAATTGGCCTGCGGGCCGCGAGTTTGAGACCCATGATCTATACACATCTGTATGCTAGGGCTCTATATTTTGTAAATCAATGACACACAGTCACACACCGTGCGCAGTCACAGACACACGGTGCGAGCGCATGGGGCGTAGCAACTTATTTTTGGTAATTGCAGTGTGTGCTGCAACTGCGACGCAGTTGGAAACAGGGTGGGATTAGGAGGAATACATTATCAGTAGGTGTGGTAGTGGCTGGCATCAGGCATGACCAATCAATTCACCTCTTTTCCTTACTTTTTTCAAGCAGTGTACTCTGTGCCATGGTGCTCCGACAATTTTATGATGGAAAGAACAGAGCGGATCTGCCACAAAAGCTTCTCCCAAGAGGAAACTGATGTCCTTGTGCGAGAAGTGCAGAATTGCCACGAGCGAATACACGGCACCTTAAATTAAATTAGATTGGGAGGAGAAAACATATTTGGCGAAGAGCCAAACAGAAGTTAGGGACAAACCGCAGGGACAGTTTGGCTACAGGAGGGGGGGCATCCACCAGCCAGTTCCTGACATCCATAGAGGATTCGGCCACCTCCACAATCCCCTCTCTCTAAGTATCAGGGCACATACTGACGGTTCAATGTTAAATGACAATCATTCACACCATAGCCATGTGTGTATATAATTAGAATCATAAATGTTGTATCTTATTTTTCTCCTGCTTGAGGGATTTATATCAAAGTCAAATTGGCCAACATATCATCCACAAAAAGGGTTCGTAAGCTTTTGATATGGATCTGTTCATGCGCCACAAAAACAGCACAGAACACACTGCAGTTTGCACCGTGCGCAGGCGGGCAACGCAAGCGCAAATCCCAGGAACCCTTGACACTAAAATTGCATTCGCTGCTCGAGCGTTACTGACACACTCCCTACTGCGCCTCTCCTCCCACTTAGGCACAGGCAAGTTCACCAAGATACCAAATAGGCACAGGCAAGAAAAACACCTGTGTACGCCCAACGAAAATGCCATTTTGTCATGATAACAGAGCCTGAGATCACTATTTGGCGGTCTCCCTATTCACTCCCCCACCCTGCTGCCCCATTCCGACACTTCTATGAACGCAGAAAATTTTAAAGAAAATAGTCTTATCAGGTCAATAAGTGTTCATGGCTGTGTAACGCATGATGGTGTCCTAACTTTTGCAATTCATTCATAATTTTTGCTAGCAAAGCAACGTGATAAGGTACTGTCTTTGCAATAGGCATCACACTCATGGTATTACATTGTTCTCATTGACCTATTAGTGACCACTCACATCTAAAATCTCACATATAACATCACCACTGCTGCTGGTGAAAAAATAAATAAGAGGCTTTAATGCCCAAATTCTGCGCCTTGGAAATGACGTTCATAGCAGCTCCTTTGATAAGAGCTGAGCAGTACGAGCGGAAAAGCTCTCTAGTGTTTCACTGAAGGGAGCCATGGCACCAATAAGATATTTAAGAAGCGATATGGCATTATAAAGAAAATTACCGAGGGGCGTGGGGGAGTCAAAGGTTCCCAAAGATACAGAACCTCATTAAGAAATGGAATGCATCTTGTAGAAAACAGTTTTGAATTAGGGAACAAAGATGTGAGATAGCAAGAAAGTTTAAAATGCATCAAGGTGAAAGGACATCACCTCAAAATGAGTTTAACCGAATTCTTCTCTTTTGACATTCTGTTGGTGTGTTGGTGTCTTTCATTGGTGTAATGATTTCTGCTTGATTTAAAAGTGTGTAACCTAATTGAAAAGAAATGAAATGTTTCTTTTCATTGTTATCCCATGGCCATGAAAATACTCATGGTGAGTATTTGAGGTAGACTCACCTTCACATCAAACATGCAGAAAGAGAGAAAAACAAGGAACGTTTAATATTTTTATGGATTGCACGTAGATTTGAATTGAGAACTGGTTTATACTTTCAAGACTGCTTTTCTCACAATAACTGAAAAATGATCACCTACTCCCAAAATCACCTTCAAAGACTCTAGCCAGAAATGGGTTGGTGCTACAAATCCCTGGGTACACTATACTGTGTCACATACTGTCTGTATACCATATTGTGCTCACATTCAATAAAGGGAACAATGTAACAGTGGAGTTGTCTGCAAGACCCCACATCCACAACAAGCCAGTCTATCCACAACAAGCCAGTCTCGTTCACTATTTTCTCACACTTTCAATAAATATCTAATGAGACTATCTATTTACTGACTCCTGAGAGCCCATTATTTAATTTCCACAGACAATTAGAAGCCGTATATTGTTATACGAAATGTACAGTATAACGCATAATACAGAGATATAATACATTAAAACATAATGCGCATTATTTTTTGAAACAGCATGCATAAGTAGATCATTTTAATAAGATAATACTGGAGGGAAATTCTCTTTTTGCTCGCCTCTCCTCCAGCAGAAGGAGAGGGCGGTCGGCTACAGAGCAGCGGCCCTGGAGCTGCTAGGGATTCAGCGTCTTGATCAAGGACACTTCAGCAAGGTGGATGCTTGCCGACCTGAGGGTGCGAATACCCAACAAACCTCCTTCACCAGCACACCGCAGTAGATATACACTCCCAGAGATGATCCTCCAAAGCTGAGAGCTTCTCGAAGCTTCTCTGGGCGCACCTCGTTCCCCTTAATCGTACCCGCCTAGCTATCGCACAGCGTGGCCAGACATGTCGCACACTGTGACAAACACGTGAGATCTCATCTGGCTTCCAAAGCTGCCTAAGGGACTGTACTCTGCCAAAAATTATAGGCAAAATAAGAAAAAAATGACAGCCAACTCTGATATCAGTCTGGGCTCTATTTCCTTGGAGAAAGCCCAACTCCCCTCAGCTGCAGCCGCTCATATATTACATTTTTCAAACCAATTCCACCTCTTTGCCCTGTGTGCATCTATAGTCAGATTCACCATAGTCTCTTCTCCCCTGTGCCGTTGTTCTCCTGTGTGACTGAGTTATTACACTGCACTCTCTCTCTCTCCTTACTTTTCTACTTTTACTCCCTCAACTTCTCTTCCTTTGGTCCAATCCTTCGGCTCTGTTCCACTCTTTGGCCGAGCTTTTCTCCCTCCGCTTCTCTACTTTCTCTCTTCATCCCCCACATAGCTCTTCTTTCACCCTGCATGTCACCTCTTCCGATTTGGATTGAGCTTTAAATTAAGTGGTGGAATAAGGTGACGATAATAGTGTGCAAGTCTCTGTATCCTCTCTCATCCGCTCCTTATGTGACTTTCTTCCTTTGCTCCCTTCTATCTCTCTTTTCACTCTCTTCGCCCCTCGCCCTCCACCATCCCTACTTTGACCTCCTTTCTCTCCCGCCAAGCTCCCAGCGACTCCCACCTGCTCCCCTCGCCCCCCCCCCTTCTGCTCATGTTCTCTCCCCTCAGCACCTCTTTTCATTCGTCTCCAGAGCTACAGCGTGTTAGCAGTGGGAGCTGCTCCGATTCCATCTCCCAAATAAATGACTGTGAGGAGATAAAGAGAAGGGAAAGGCAGAACGATTGTGTGGGTGGAGAGGGGGCTCTCATTCCTGGGAGATAAGCTTGTGTGTGTGTGTGTGTGTGTGTGTGTGTGTGTGTGTGTGTGTGTGTGTGTGTGTGTGTGCGTCAGAGTAAGGGAAAGAGAGAGAGAGGAAGCTCCTGAGGGTGCCATGACGCATCATCTTATCAGCCACCAACACTTGGGCTTCAATGAAGACCACCCCTCACTGCCTTCCCTTGATCTGCAGTGATAGGCCACACTCGCCTTTTGGGCAAACTCTCTCCCTCTATAGTATATATACAGTGTCATTAAGCAGTGATAAATCCCTGCATACAGCCATAAGCAATCATGTCGCAAATATCACCATCAACCCATGGCCTCTTTTATACTAAATCAGACGCACTTGAAGCCAGACAGAAAAATGTGTTTTGTGGCACAACGCTCGTCCTTTGAGAGTGGGAACACAAGTGGAACACAAAAAACAATTTGATTTTGTTTTACAAAGCGCCCAAAAGAGAGCGCCGCTGCATGGGTCAGCAGCTTTGTTGAATTCTGAATGAATCTGTGATGAATGAATAATTGCATTTTTGTTCAAGAGAATCAGACTTGTTTTTTATAAAGGGTGCTTAATGTGAATAATAGATCTCTACGCTCCATCTATTCTCCAGATACTCTCTTTCTCTCTCTCTCACACACACACAACCTCTTTCCTACTTCCCAAAGTTTGCTTCGCCATTGGTAATTAGGACCAACAGCTGCTGATTTCTGACACAACTAGTCAGCATGTCACAGCCGAGCGGATCCCTCACACGCCCCTTCACCCTGTCACCACTGCACAGTCTGCTGCCACTCCCCCTCCTTCCTCTGCTCCCTTCCACCATGACAAATTGGGATCGGAAGATAAACGCTTAATGTTTTGTTCTTTCCATGTCTTCTGTCTCCGCCTCGCAGTGAGCCTCCTTTGGCACCGCAGTCAAGTGAATGTGAATTTTGTTGGATACATGAGGGGATTTGCTGTGCCAAGGAGAACGGCGGAAAGAATAGGTAAGACAACGGATTTGCATGTGTGCAAAAGCCCTCCCTGATGCGCAAGGTTTATCACCTATGTTAGCTATGTTTGTAATTGGAGAGAGAGAGAGAGAGAGAGAGATGGATGAATTTTTGATCCCTTGCTCTATAGGGGACACCCAGACGAAGACCGCGTGTGTGTGTGTGTGTGTGTGTGTGTGTGTGTGTGTGTGTGTGTGTGTGTGTGTTCATGCGTGTTCATGCTCCAGCCCTGGATACACACCACATTAAGCAAAGTGAGCGAAGAAAGCAACAGGCCCTGCCAGCTCAATGAAGATTCAATACAACAGAATCATAGGTTTCTAATGGAAAAGACCTTCAGCAAATCCTTTCATTCCTCTTCCCAACTAACAGCAAAAGAAATTGAATATTGATAACATTACTTTTTAAACGTGAGATGATCTGTTCCATAAATGAAAGTGTTAATTTCTACATGTGACCTTTTGTACTTACTCTGCAACAAGACAGAATATGAATTAAGCGATTAATATTAATGTCGATACACTGTGTGCAGTGATAATAGTGGCTGTGAAACCGTATCACCGTGCAAGAAAAACAGTTTCTCGATAAACCTGTCAAAAAACATTTCTGCAGTTGGCTGTGTGCATCCAAACAAGGTCTTCCTGCAAGAAGTCCTAACACAGCCTGACATCTTTCTTCAGTTTGTTAGTCACGTTTCCTAGATGTCTTGTCCCCAGCAGGTGCAGTGAAGCAGTGACCTTTATGTGGCCTTTCTCTCTGCAAACACACCATCAACACAGTCTTGTCCCCACAGACGCAGAGCCGTCTAGCACTAAACAACATAACTTCAGGTGTGTGTGTGTGTGTGTGTGTGTGGAAGTATGAGTGGGTAAACAACCCACTCATACTTCCAGCCCAGTGTTGTTTTATGTCTTTCTTGGATGACTTAAGGAATAATAACTGGAATTTACGTATCCGAAGGTAACCAGTGTAAAATTCTCTACAGTGTATATCATGTTTTGTGATGATGACCATTCTCACTAAATTCTAATATTTAAGAGTTGCTTTCAAACAGCATGTTTCATTAATTATTTCCCCTCCCCGTTACAGGAATGACAGTACAAAGTTTTATAATGTGTCATCACAACTAATTTCAGGGCAAAATATTCATGAAGAGGTATTAATGAGCATCCTTACAGTATTAGCATTATATGCATGTATTAAATATGTTAATGTTTAATAAGAATAATTAATTCAGCAATTATTCAACTGTATTAAAAAATGTTTTAAAATCCTTGAAAAACTGCTTGAAGATGAATTACAGTGGTTTTTATTTGCACCTACAGCTCCCCATCCTTTCCACTGTTTGGTTCTTCATTAGAGAGAGAAAGGCCAATTATCTCCAACAAGCGTGGTGAGGAATGACCTCAAGAGATTGAGTGGGGAGTGTAACAATTACCCAACCTCCACGTTAAGAATTTCATCCATTTACTCTGAAGTATTTGGGAGCGAGCGGCGGATCCACTGTGCTGTCTGAAAACCTCTAAAGAGAACATCTCTTTCCTCCTCATTTTTGGACTGAAAATCAGTCTTCCTTTTGAACACACCCTGAGAGAAATATGAATCAAAGGCACAGAGGAGAGGGGAGAGAGACGGGCTGTTATGGACTCAAAGCGTGGGTTCACGGGAAACAGATGCCTTGCATGTAGTGACAATTATGGCTCTTTTCACCTTGGACATGCCGTGTTCACTCACACTTGCCACTTCTCTACTGGGTGAGAATCAGCACATAACTATCCTATCAAGGGGAGTTTCAGTGACAGTAAATAGAAATGAGATCAAAAGCAGTGCAATTCACCAGGAAGAGATGCATGGCACTAATAAATTCAACCTAGAGCAGATCTGCCCTATTTTTCTCTGGGGATATGAAGTACTGTACGTTGGCCCAAGGTAGAGCTATTACATACTGTAGACTGATGTGTGTGTGTGTGTGTATGTGTCTGCATTGATAGCCATATGCATTTGCTCATGGGTGCATGTGTCAGTCTCAAAACACTTCATTAGCAAACTCCAATTACTTTAACTGACTTCAGATTGAGTGGAAGCTACAAATATACCCAATGCCCCAATTGATTTTTAGCACCAAGGTGACAGCCAGCCATCAATGCTGGGGAGCGTTGGGAAGTAAGAAAGAGGTTTGTGTGTGTGTGTGTGTGTGTGTGTGTGTGTGTGTGTGTGTGTGTGTGTGTGTATGTGTGTGTGTTTGGCTTTGCAGCAGGAAGAGTGATGGGATTAATGCATGCGATAATTGGGGTGATGAAGGGTCAACGCTGGCTTCTTAATGAGGGTGTTGGTGCTGTGGACAAGGTGCCCTCTGGTGAATGGCACATGTGTACTAAGAATGTTTTACATTCACTGTCAAGCTACTTCTAAAGAAGGGAGCATCGATAAAAAAAAAGCCTTGAAAAGCCCCGTTATGGGCTTGGTGGGAGGAAAATAATTGTCAATGAATTCACCAAACGGCCACAACGTTAATAGAAAGAGCTTGTTATTCAAGTGTCAGTCATGTGAGCTTCAAAGAAAATACACCAATTTACAGCACAGAATAAGGAAAGATGGGAGTTCAGTTGTGACAGAGCAACATTACAAACCATCATCATGCCAATTATCTTCGGAATAACAGATATCTGTTTAAAAAACATAGCCTCCGTAGGAAAATGCACGTTTCAAGCCTCACTTGCAGATTAAAATCAACAGTCATGAAATACGCGGGCGACCTCGGCGACACCTCAGCGGCCATCATGCTGTGTGTGCTTGTGCTTTGTGAGGCCATGGGTTCATTTCACTGTCTGGGTGTGTTTTCATTTTCTGCCTCACGATGCACAGGGTCAGTGGCCTTTGGCGCTGTAACTCATCGAAACTCATTGCTCTTCCTGGGTAAAACTGGTTGGAATTTATATTGCGGCACGATGTCAGAGGCAGTGGGTGAACTGTGCGGCTGCTGTAGCATGGCTGTACTGTAAGTAGATGTTATACATATGCTCACTTCTGCTCCCTCTCTCTCCCTATTACATACTGGCACATACCCTCACCCTTAACCCCCCACCCCACCCACTCCCTACTCTTTTCACGGTCTATTCCGTCATTCTATCCTCTCCTGCGATATCAAAATGGAAATGATGGACAGGCAATCTATATGGTAATGGTATACAGGTGTACCAATGCACTATGCCCAGGCAACATGGACAGGCCTGGTCTTAATCTGTGGTTCCCCTCCGCAGAAAATATTCTCTATGGAAATAGCTGCTGCTCTGTTGTTTGGCTTTGATTCATTCATCGGCTGGAAGGTTTTCTAGCCTGACGGCAGTAGGAACAGCAATACTGTGCATGGCAATCATTGATCCTGTACATTTACACTGGACGATTCAAATTACAGTCTATAAAATGGAATAAACAGTTTATACAGCATAGTATTGTTACCTCAACCAATGACGTTGGAGGGAGGTTGTGTTTTCGCCCGTCTGTCGGTTTGTTAGCAAGATATTTCAAAAAGTTACAAACAGATTTGGCTGAAGTCTTGGTGGTTCAGATATCCCCTGGCCCAAGGATCAGTTGATTAGATCTTGGTGGTGATCCAGATCTGGGATGTCGGCCAATAGACATTTTTTTTTAGCCATAACTATTATGCCGTGTTCATGTGCTGGTGGGAAAGTCCAAAATCCGGGGCTTCCAAGTTGGCTGCTAAACAGTATTGCATCCATGTGCTATTTTGTCAGAAAATCACACCCGGAAGACAAATGATAAATAAACATAAACCCTTACGGAGGCTGCAGCTTTGCAACTTGGAGAACTGTTCTGCGTTGGGGGAGGTTTACATTCTACCCAGTGCCTTCCAGTTATTATTGTATACTGTCTAGGGAGTAACCAAAAGTAGTACTTTACTGAGTTTAACTGTGTATCATATCAGTGAATAGAATTTTGATCTATCAGGTAAAGTGATAGATTGATTGAAACATCTTAAAATATGCAACATTTGAAGTAAAACCTAAAATACCAAAAAAAATGCATTTTGTCAGGTTTAATTATAGACAGGATAAGCAAACAGGATAAGCAAAAGTTATTACTTTTTGATTGTAGTTCTCAAAGTAGTTTTTAGTTTAAATAGTAGTTTTTCTATAGTGAATGACAGTAAGTTTTGGCTTATCCTGGTAGGATGCCTTACTGAAAACATTTACAGACTCTTTCAATATCCGCTATCAAAGCTTGACCACAATGCATTTTGAGATTATCCACTGAGGTTTGAAATAATTTTATAAGCCCAAAGACGGTAAGATTTCCTCAGCACATGGAGCATGTAATCATTCATTGTAGTGGTGAAATGTGAAAATGTTCCAAAGTTGTTTCCCCAACGAATAATAGCTCAGAACACACCGTCGACAAGCTGTTTAAAATGCATTGGTTCTTATAAAAAAAAACTTAACAAAATGTAGTTTGTGGTATTTTTATGACTTCAAATGTTTATAATCTATCACTCAACATGCTCACGTGACCTAAAGAAGACAATGATAACGTTTGTATGCATTAGAGGGCATGCCACTTTACTTCAAGCATACAATGGTTATGATGTTGCATGGTTTGTACTGCATTTCACTAACTTACAGTATGATGCTGCATGTATCATTTCAGAATACTATAAGAACTTGTGTTGTATGTCTGTAGAATAAGGTGACTCATATTGACGTAGATACGTTATTTATAACTCTTGTCATACAACTTCTGATACCTAATTAGTCATTCAATCATAAGACACTTGTACTTGTAACTGATTCATTACACATTATATCACTATAGATATGGGAGTCATTGAAAGTGTTACTGAAATGAAAGTTACGTTAAGTAGTAGTACCTCTAAAATGTACCGAAATATGTTATTTGAGTAAACGGAGTTGTTAATTTCCACTCCTGGAATACTGACAGAATTTAAGTAGGATTGGTATCAGACAGAAGTATCAATTCTCCCTGTATCTGTTGATCATTTTGGTCAAACATAATGAGACATAATAACACATAATTTGTCAGAGGTGCTGTGACATTGTAGCAATAACTACTCAGCTACTCTGACTCAGCCTGCTTCAGTTCTTGGTTTCTCAATGGGCTAAGCTGCATATCATATTCTCCTGACAGTATGGGTTTGAATCTGCCCTTTATTGGATATCATGCCTAGCAGTTTCCAATGCAGACTCTAATAAAGCAAAAATTATATAAAAAGTAAAGTATTGTAAAAGAAAACTATTTTATTCTATTTTATTCGAAAAAATAGAAAGTATACAAAAGAGCCAAAAAAGGCTTGTATAAAAGTTGAATGCTGGGGACAAATCTACAGCAAATCTACTCTGTCATCAGGAAATCAACCAGATAGAAAGTTGCTCCTCCTCCTTAGATAATCCCCCCGCTCGCTTCACACACAGAAGACTTTATTATATTCAATCTCAAATAAAGCTAGGAAATATTGGCCGTGAAAGAAGGAGAAAGAGGAATTAGAAGAGACAGAGAGAGAGAGCTAGAGAAAGAGAGGGAAGTGAGATGGTGTGATAGAGTGTAGGAGAGAAAGAAAGAGTGTGAGGGGGAGGGAGAGAGAGCGAGAGAGAGAGAGAGAGAGACGGCTGGCTGGCTGGAGGAGCCCGCTGATTCCTGACATATTCAATATGCTGCGGTGGGAACACACTGTTCCATGCCAATTTAAGAGCAAGTTGTTTTCTCCTCTGAGACCCACCGCGCTGGCTGCAGCTCAGCCTGCATCCCAAGCACCGAGCTTTGGAAAGGTCAGAGCGGCATCCCGCCACACAGTCGCAAGGAGGACACCGCAACACGGCTCCTTATGGCCGGGCCGAGTCTGCTGATGACTGTGAAGACGTAGATCGAGGGTCTCAGCTGAGTTTCCGGTATTACTTTAGAGTAGAGTTTAGAGTAAGTCCAGCTCAGACAAAGTGGAGCAGTCAGAACCTTGAGCTTAGGGTGAAACTTGTGACCAAAAAGGTGCTGCTTTGAAACCAAGTAAGGAAGTTCGGGGTTGGAGTTTGGGCTGGGCGATATATTGTATAATGTCGATATCGTGATATGAGACTAGATATCGTCTGGGATTTTGGTTATCGAAATATTGCGAAATAATTTAAATGTTACTTCTTCCTGGTCTTAAAAGTTGCGTTACAGTAAAGTGATACAATTTTCTGAACTTATTAGCCTGTTGTGGCTAGAACAATGGAGTAAAATGAACAATGATTGGTTTTACCTGCTCATCATATCCATATTACTTATTACTGATTACACATTACTGATTACTAATGATCATTGCTATCATTACTACTTTTCAAAATGTTCTTTTGTGTAAATATCTTATGCGAGCATGAATACTCATTCCCAAAATATCGTGACATTATCGATATCGAGGTATTCAGTCTAAAATATTGTGATATTTGATTTTGTCAATATCGCCCAGCCCTAGTTGGAGTATAAATTGGAAACTCAAGTTGCTAATGTCACTCCATGAATTTCATTGCCATTCCCTTGAGTAAGGTATTTAATGTCTAACTCCTCATGTAGAGTTACTCAGTGGCAAACAGCAGGATATTGCCATTGTACCAGATGGTTCCTGGGTGTCAATTTATAACTGAGTGAGCATATAAAAGGCCATCTACCTAAATGAAAACAAAAATGTAAAGAAATAAAGAATTGCTGCTATGCATGTTGTATTAGACTTTAAATCACATGTGCTTTTGTTTGAACAGGCTATTTTTCTGGAAGGGAGCAAAAAAAAAAAAAAAAAAATCTGATCTCTGCAATATTATGTTCCAATAGTAATCATGGAGTGAAATGTATTTTTACTCACACATGCGGTCTGTGTTGTTTCCATAGCAACAGGTCATTCTGCCAGAAGAAAGATGACATGAAAAGTTGTTACACATCTGACAAACTTCATTTCCTCTTCTTTCTCTCCCTTCCTGTCTCAGTCTCTGTCAGTGTCAACAATAGTCCCCCCCTCTCTCTCTCTCTCTCTCTCTCTCTCCCTTGATTAATGTTCTCTCTCTCTCTCCCTTTGTCTAAATAACACACACATCTGGCTGAGTGTCTTCTGCTTGATCTCATCTCAAACAACTGATCTCGAGTCCCGTCTGCCTTCCGCAGAGCAAGATCAGACCCCACTCTTTCTTTGTTCTTTTCGCCTCACTCTCTTCACCAGCGACTGGATAATCAAAACTCTACTGGTCTAATCCAAGCTTTTAGAGACGACTGTAGAGAAAAGAAGTTACTTTGTACCAACTCAGTCAGTAATGAGGAGGTTGTTTTTGTTCTGACTGGCGCCCCTTCTTTTAAAATCAAGCAGTCATGGGTCATCTCATTCGACTATGTCACTCTTCCTAATGAGCGGACTGGACACCAGCTGCCATTGTTTGCTTTCCAATGTTTCACCAACCAATTATTCATATAGCTTAAACTTCATGAGGACTTGGGGGGAATAATACAAGAAATTGCTCCTTGCTAGGCCTTGTTGCTAAGGAGCTTCAGGTAGGTAATCAAGAGGCTTTTTAACACAAAACAACTCGATTATTGTAATGTTTTACTCTCTGGCCTACCTAACTGTAGTATTAAAAAACTACAACTTGTGCAAAATGCTGCTGCCAGAATACTAACCAGAACTAGAAAATTTGACCACATTACTCCTATCCTAACCTCCCTTCACTGGCTCCCAATTCAAGCCAGATCTGACTTTAAGATGCTTCTGTTAGCTTATAAATCGTTACATGGGCTTGCACCATCATATCTATCCGACCTCATCATCCCTTATATTCCATCTCGTGCCCTCCGTTCGCAGGACGCTGGCTACCTTATTGTCCCTAGAATCAAGAAAAAATCAGCAGGCAGTAGAGCTTTCTCCTACCGAGCTCCCTATCTCTGGAACCAGCTACCTCTTACAGTCAGGGAAGCTAATTCTGTCGAAATCTTCAAATCTAGACTCAAAACCTATCTTTTCTCGCAATCTTACGACCTACCTTAGCACCGCTGGCCTGGGCTCGTCACAGTCTTCTCTCTTACCCTAGCCTAGACAGTATTTATATAGAAATTTGCCGTTGGGAACATAAGCATAGGGATGCCCTCTGGCTACACTGTGTCTAATCACTTCCTATCTGCTGTCTGTATGAGCGTGTCTGTGCCCAAATACGTCCGGGTCTTGTGCTGCTTCTGCACAGCTCTGTGTGTGTGTGTGTGCGCGGCTGGTTTTCTCCTCCCTTTCTCAGATTCCTCTGACCCTGATGGTCTTCGGTGCTGGCCTTAGTCCCATCCCTGACGCTGCTCCCACCTGGATCTCTCTCTCTCTGTGTGTTCGTTGTCTTTGTGTGTACCTGTCTCCTCCCCCTTTCTCAGACTCCGGTGCAGTGCAGTGGTCGCCAGTGCATGCCATAGTCCCATCCCTGCTGCCGCTCCCACCCGATGTGCTCTGACTCCGTGTGTTCTGTGTGCAGCTGTCTTCTCTCCCCGTCCTCAGACTCCAGTCCAGTGCTCCACCTGCCAGTGGACAGGTGTTGCTCCGGCCGGTCGTTGGCGCCGGCCTTGGTCCTGCTCCCACCCAACGTGTCTGTCTTGTGTTCTGCTGCTGCTGCTTCTCCCCTTACTCTCTCCCCCCTTCAGACTCCGGTGCAGTCCAGTGGTCGTCAGCGCCGGCCTCGGTCCCTTCCACATCCCTGATACTGCTGCCCCCCGTGTGTCTCTGACCCTGTGTGTTCTGTTTGCAGCTGTTTCCCCCCTTCTTCTTTACGTGTGTGTGTGTCTGGGTGTGTTGTGTGTGTGTACGCGGCTTCCTCTCTCTCCTCCTCTCTGACTCCAGGTCAGTGTTCTACCTGGCAGTGACGGGTGCTGCCCTGGCTCTTCGTCGTCAGTGCTGCCTTGCTCTTCCTTTCCGCTGCTCCCTCCTGGACGCTGATTTACGACTGCTGCCCTCGCTCCTTTACTGCTGGCCTCAGCCCCCCCCCACCGCCGCATGCTCCTCCCCTTCTTTTGTCTCTCTCTGTTTTCTCTTGTCATCATTGTTGCCCATGACTCTGTCAATGTTTTGCCCGGCACCTATTGCACGCTAAGCCGTCCCGGGGGGGGGATCCCTATCTGCCTCAGCCCGCCCAAGGTTTCTTCCAAATTTTTTCCTGGGAGTTTTTCCTTGTGTGCATTTAGGGTCTAAGGCTGGGGTGCCGGGTAGGTTAGCCTATATAGAATAGGTAGATTGTTTGTCTCGCTAAATCTGCTCCTACCTACCTTGTGTTTTTCATCATGCTGTCCTACAAAATTTTGTTTACCACTGATTGTGTTTAGTTAGACCTAGCTAGACACACTCTCTGTAAAGCCCTCTGAGACATGCTTGTGATAAAGGGCTATATAAATAAATAAACTTGACTTGACTTCACAAAAGTGGTGGGATTTGTGTGCTTCCTCTTTCAAGAGGCTTAAAGCTGCAATAAGTGACATTTTCTGACCACTAGAGGGTGACAGAACCACAATACATTTGTAAATAAAGCACAGCAGAAACACTGCACTATGGAGGCCTACTAAGGACAAACCTAGCATAGCACCGTGCATAAAGGCTAATAGCTAAGCTGAACGTACCTGTGGGAAAGTGTCGCAGGTTACCAGTCTCACTTTGATAGACAAGTGAAGAGGTAGGTAGCAAGTTTACTAGTTCAACAAGTTTACTCGCTCGCGTCATCGATTCTGCCATTATGAGAGTTTGTTTCAGGAATGGAAGAGGGAGAGGGCCGCTTTTAAACGAGGGAGGAGACAAGCTAGTTTTAAAAAAATGAAAAACTACTGCGGGAGGAGCTTCGTTCCAGAGTGGAATTTGACAACAAGAGGTGAAAACAGCAACACAGCTGGTCCGCTGTGTGGATATTGGTTTATATCATTATGTCTCAATGAAATCTCCACATAGCATACGTTAGTTTCAGGATTGGTTATAAGGTCTGATATTGCTTATTGCAGGTTTAAGCAATGCAATGTCTTGTAGGGAGGGTGGTGGATTGACATTGACATGTTTGCTAAACGAAGGCGACAAGCAGGTGGCGACTGGTCCATGTTGTGTCAATGGTTAGTCAGCCACATCTCTTGCCTTTAGGGATATGCATACACTATATGGCCTATTTCAGGTGTGGCTTTACATACAATAGTACTAAAATTGCTACAGAGCAAATTGCTACAGAGCAAATTGTATGACTATACTATACCAGAACTCGCTTATTTGACTTTCCACAACAGCACAGCGCTCTGAAAGTGCCAGAAGCAAATTGAATTTGTTTACTGTGCCTCCGTACCGGCAAGGAGGGAGGCACAGAGTTTGTTTTTCTCTTCGCTATCCAAATAGGTTTGTTTATCTGCTTAACTGGAAGTTTCAGACTGTTGGGTGGATCAAAGTTTCAGACTGTACCTTTAAAACGTAGAACACAGAAGTGACTTTGTAGAGACTTCAATTCCAACAACCAACACAACTTTGTAGTCCTCATGCCACCTGTCATTGCCGTCTTCTTCCACTTCCTTTCCCTCTGTATGTAGTGGTATTCTGTCAGGCCGTTTCCTCACTACCAGTACTGTTTCTTTGTATATCCCAAGAGAGAGAGAGAGAGAGAGAGAGAGAGAGAGAGAGGCAGAAAGAGAGAGAGAGAGAGAGAGAGAGTGGAAAGTCTGTGCTTTTCATCTTTCTCAGCCCTCTGCTTTTTGCCCAGTGGGCTGTTAGGTTATACTTAATTGGTGTAAGTGGTTTAGTTGCTGTAATTTCGTGAAATGAGGAGACTTCAGTTTTTTAATCTATTCCAAGATGTTACTCCATGAACTGTCAAGCTGCAACCAAATGATTTTATTAGTACATTTCAGACACGTAATAGGCTCGTTTAGGGGATTTTCAGCTTGCCTAAAAAATAGGCGAAAGTAGCCATAGGCAGTCGTCGGAGGTGTTAAAAAGTGTTCGGTCTCTGCGCGCCTTAGGGTGGACTACATGTATTTTTCTCTCAGAAGTGATATTGTCTCATAAATTAATGTTTGCCGGCTGCACAATGCACAATATATATGGTGGCAGGAGAGGGTCTGACTGTTTGTGTTTAAGTGCTGATTGTACCTGTGAAAGCTACCAGCACTGTATATGATTTATATGATTATTCAAGTGATTACTGGAGTGCTTCAATAGCAGCATTACTGTAAAGCTACAGTAGTTTCAGTTTCTATTGCCTGGGGTGTTGTTGAAGCCTGATTAAAGCCCTACCATGTGGGGTGTGTGTGTGTGTGTGTGTGTGTGTGTGTGTGTGGATGAGGAGTTGCTGAGTTTTTAAGATCATTTTAGTCACTTTCTCCTCCAAAAAAATCGAAAGTCAAAGTCTCTGTCCCTCTCTCTCCAAAGTATCTGATCAACTCAAACTGGTTGCAGAAGAACCATTTAATTGTATTAGTGAGCATTTAGCAAAAGGTAGTCGAAAGGTAGCTCGAAAACTACTCTGGCTTTAAGGGAAATATTGTGGGATATAAAGTGCTGAGAGAGAGTGGCAAATGACTTAAATTCTATCACCATGCTACTGATAGAGAAATGACGATAATTCTAGACATTCATATCTTCCTTTGAAAACATGCCATGCTGAAAACACGCTGCCCTACTTATAAAAGAGGCTCAGTCTTTCATATGCTATAGAAGAATACACCGAAACAGCATGACTTTAATCTTAATTGCGACATTTCTGTCAGAATCAAATCTCTGCTGGCAGAAAAACATCTATCAACAGAAAAAAAAACGTTGCACTGTTTGGAAAAGGCCCTATCTATAATGAGGCTGCACGAAATGCAATCCATCCTCCCAACCCCCTTTTCCTCTCCTTTAGGCTTCTTCACTGTAGCACCATAAAGAAAATCCTGACAACAGTTGCAGTTGCTGAAAGCAGAAGCCTTCAGGTGAAAGTATCAGGTTGAAATGTAGGTTTATTTTTTTATATACATGTAGTTGATGTAGAGCCCATCTGACAATGCTTCTCTCACTCTGTCTCTCAACTACTGTCTATGTCTCTATTTCTCTTTCTTTCTGTCTTTCTTTCTCTCACCTTCCACCTCTGCCCCAGGCAACAACAATCATCAGGATAGGGAAGGAGGAGAGGAGAATCTGAGAAATATCTTAGACAGCTTTGTGATGTTGATCCTTTAGTTGAAACATCATGGACCAGGGCCCCTCGCTGCTCTGAGTCTGCACTGTGCATCTGTGTGTACAGAGAGTCAGCAAACACTCTCAATACTCCACCGTCAGAAGTGTGTGTGTGTGTGTGTGTGTGTGTGTGTGGGTGTGTGTATGTGTGTGTGTGGGTGGGTGGGTGACTGGGTGGGTGTGTGCATGTGTGCATGTGTGTGTGTGTGCTGGCCGACCCCTCACCGTGTTGAAAGCTAATGAGCACAGATCCAGACTGGCAGACGGACAAGCTGCCAGGAGGGTTAAATAGTACTTTGATTCTCCTTAATCTGTTTCTTCCTGGAGCAGCATGCATGCCAAAATTGATTATTAGATATACAACAGAACAGTTACATTTCCCTATTGCACACTGAAAGACATTCTGCTTCTCTGAACGGCTCAGCCCTGCTGTGCAGCTTCTCTGAGACTTTTCATGCTCAAATTCTCATTGTCAGTAGGAAGTTTGAAGCCTATTAGACCGTATTCCCACCGCGTCCATTTTGAACTCGAGTTACATTCAGAGTAGGAAACTCAACCCTACTGTTGCATACCAAGATGCACATCATACATACATTTATCATTTCACAGATTCCCCACAGAAAAATGTATTAGAAACAACTGGATCTCAAGAATCCGCAGGGATATAGGTTCACATTTTAAGGTAATACATTTGGCCCACTACAGCCAGCTACCAGAATCTAGCCTAGGTAGCTAGCTCGGGGGCAGTCTTACCATTAGGCAAAGGTAGGCGACTGCCTTGGGCCCCACAGAAGACAAGAATAGAATTAATGTAAACCTATTTTTAATCAATTTGTTATTGAAAAACACCCCTCTTTTCGTTACAATAAATCATTTCAATCCTACTCCCTACTCTGTCAGACTATTGTGGGTTATACAACTTCTAGTGAGATTTTGCTACTTGACTTTAAGCTCATTTTCATTGACACTGCATCAGTAGTTGAGCTACTACTAAGTTAAAAACATTTTTTTTTATCAAAGCTACCCAAGATTATATATAGAAAGGATGGATTAAAAAGCGAGAGAGTTGGGAGCCAGGGGGGCCCATACTTGCCTTTGCCTAGAGCCCCTGAGCTAGCTAGTAGCTAACTGGCTAGTAAACAAGCTGACTTCGCTGCTAAGTTCAAGCATTCACTTTATAGGTTATGTTGAAGTACTGCTATAGTTTTATATAGCCTATATATGCCAATCTTCCAGGTAGAGTTTCCAACCCCGAGTGTGATGTAACTTCAAAAAGGGCAGCTATTACAATAAGGTAATTTATTAATGTAACAAAGGCTTAAGTCATGTGATTGGGTCACTCTCATCCTGGAGCTGCTGTCAGAGGTACTGTACAACTGTTAGGTATTTTGAAGTACACTGTAACACAGTCATACAGTCATATATTATATATAGAGTATCCACTATAACAACATCAGAAAATAGCTTGCATCGTAATCCCTCATGACATGGATTACATTAGGTATCTGGTGTGACTGTTATGACGTTGTTAATAGCTAATTGCACTGAGTCATTGCACTGTGTGTATTATACAGAACCACATATACATCATGTTCTGATTACAGTGATTTCAATTGACTCATAACGTACTTCTAATGCACTTATGATGGCTTATTCTGCCTTACAAACAACACCCCAAATCAACACAGTACCAACTTCTTAATGTTAATGTTATCAGCACTACTGCTCGTAGTTCTACCACAACTATGACTACTAACTCAACCACTGCCTTTCCGATAGTCCTACCCTTGACATTAACATTGGTTGGGGCAGGTATAGAACATATATGTACCCACAGTGCATCAATACCCTCTAAATACACTGCACCACATTCTCTGAAACAGGAATCTTCCTCCTGTCTGGCCGGCTGTCTTGTGGGCTGAATGGCTGATGTGTCTGGGTTTCACCTTTGATGACGCCGAGGCGGCTGAAGCCACAAAAGCCCAGGGTTAAGGCAGGAGAGCTCCGGCTCAAAGATTCCCTTCCCCCCCAGGGGGCACCCCAAATGTTTGCCTCACAAATTAAGAATTCATTTAAAAGTGCTGGCGCAAAAACTCTCAGAACCAATTACCATTGCTGTCTGAGATACAGTCTCTGGAGGCCGGGGGAGGAGGGGGGGGCTCCATGGGCTGGATGCTGTGCTATTTTCAGACACTTAAAGTGCTCCCCACAGACAGGTGCTCACAACGAGCCGGAGGTAGATATAGGAGGTAGAATCCCTGTCTCCCCCTAACCCTGTTATTTTTTTCTCTATGTCTTTCCCCACAGTTCCTCTCCAGCCACCGCCTCTTTAACTGTTTTATTGAACAATCATCTCGATTTGACTCTGTCCCCCCACCCAAAGCACGTATCTATCAGCTCTACCAAGCTGCATTGCATTCACATCACATTTCAGGCGTTTAGCTGATGCTCCGTGTGACTTACAATGAGTGAGCAGGTAGGGGTTTGCTGTCTTGCTCTAGCTGGTTATAATGGCTATAATGGGGATTGAACCTGTGAGTTTCAGAATAGTCTGTTTACCCACTGGGTCAACCTGCTGCCTCCAACAAGGTCCAACAAAATCCAACAAAAGAATTCTCTAAAATGTACTTCTACCATTTTGTGTAAATAAAAGCTATATTTGATATGTTAATTTCAGCTTGATCTTGGTTTTAGTTACACAAATCCATCCTTTTATGCCAAATTACATGCTCATATCAAACAGTCAATTAATGTTGATGATAAATAGCTGATATTAAATGACGCTAAATAATGTTTCTACACTTCAGAACATAAAAAAGCACTGAAATCCAACACAAATCCAACAGAAACTAAAAGAAAAGTCTGCATATTCCTTTTCCGCATACTTAAAAGGCTCCTGGCTGTATTGTATTTTAATACATTAAATTTAACTTGATGCTAATATAGTTATAATACTTAATGATGTCCCCTCAGCCATAATTCACAAAAGGTTTTGAATGATATATTTAAAGCAGGACATGAAGGAGAATCACCACTATACCAATATCCCCCAATTTCTGACTGACAAACACATGATATACAGTAGTAGGACCTCAAAACTAGACCAAAACTAGCAAAACCAAATCCTGATTTATATCTGAACCTGACATAACCTTCAAAAATATAATGGGAAAAATACTGTTAGGCAATCAATTAGTTGGAAATTATTAGCAGTTTTGCAGTTTCGTCTGGTTTGGACTGGGAAAGGTTAAAAATGTTCTGCTCCAAAAAATCAGTGGAAAGTCCCATTAGAGTCATTCCATCTTTAGATTCAAACCCCCACCTACAGAGTCGTATCTTTCTCCCCAGTGATGGTACACAACAGTGTGCGCTGGGTACTAAATCCTTCCTCTGTACTGTCGCAGCGGCAAAAAGCCCGCTCTGCTAATACCGCTCCACCATGTACCCACAGAGCTGTCACCAGCAGCCACCACGGGGGGAATAAAAGATGAAAATGATTCATGTGATGTTATGTTGTGCTCCTCGGTAAATCAGCCAGAACAAGTAAACAAATTTATGTTTCTTACATAACGCGGAATGTGACGAGTGAGAGGGAAAAAATATGACTGAAGGGTTTTTATTTTATCCTCTTTGTCCTTCAGGAGTGTGAGGGGGTTGATTTATGAGTGTGCTGTCGGTCCCGGTGAGGCCGCGCGTGTGTGTATGTGCGTGTGTATGTGTGTGTGTGTGTGTGTGTGAGCTACCAGACAGCTCGGCTAGCACTGCTCTGTTCTCTTCTGTTCTGGCCATTCAACCCATACTGGCAGGCTCAACCGTGAGTGATGGAGGTCAGAGTTCTGCACAAATCAAAACAGACAGACCAAAACACACAGGCACTCACAAACGCACACACACACATTTGGATTATCCAGGCTGGGTAACCTGTATCCTCACTCTCTCTCCACATACATTCTCTACCACTCCACATGAGCTGCCAGTTTGTGTATCCCTCATCTCGCTCCTGTGCTATTTCATCAAACAGTCTTTTGTAAGGCCAAGGGGGCAGAGAGACTGGACTTTTTTTTTGCCCGGAAAACTGGCCGTCAAAATTTAAATCTACTGTAAATGACCTGCCATCACCACTCAACCCCAGAGCTGGAGGAAAGGAAATGCCACTCACAGTAATATTTCCATCCAGTGCCCCCACAGACTCATACTTCCAGTACTGACATGCTGATATTCACTGCCCCCCGTTGGCTCTGTGTAGAACTACATGACACTGCCCACTGAGACTGATTTTGGACAAAGAAAGTACACGCATTAATACACAGGAACATTTGGACCCAGGTGATAAACACTTGAAACTGCTGAATGCACTTACCTCCAATGTGGCCCAGAGTGGAAAACAATTTACACATCATGGACAAAAAATAAGACATGATGAACACTCTCACTCTCGCCTGCTCTCAATTCATCATTTTTGAGCGATTCATTTTCCCACAAAACTGCATTTTTCTTTTTTCGTGAAGGCGGGTTGGTTCAGAACATCTTGCAGTTTCCTGATGCCTGTTTTTAGACGGTGATGCGCAAAGATTTGATTTGTGTTGTTTAACTTTGTACTTGTTAAGTGTACAACTCTGTTCATTAACTGAGACAAGACATCTAGAACACATAACACTTATTTTATGCCCTTGTGGCGTTTCTGTGTGTGCGTGTGTGTGTCCGTGTGTGTGTGTGGGTGTGTGTGTTGGTGGCAGTGTTGGGGAGGGGGGGGGGGGGGGTCATAATTAGCAATTATAGTAATTACATCCACAGACTAAAGGTCGGTGTTAACAAGACAGAGTATCTAATTTCTCACTAGATATGAATCCGCACACGGACCGCAGGCTGTGAACACACACACACACACACACACAGGTGCACGCATGCACGCACACACACACACACACACACACACACAGGCACATCATCACTCACAAAAAAAGTCCGCCGACATTTCCATTCTAGAGGTGAGGTGCTCTTGCTCATGACATTTTGTACCCGATGCTTAAATCCCCCCCATCCTCTCTTCAGCCAGTGTGTCTCATTAATGCTGATAGCCAATTAACAGAGGCAAGAATTACTAACCTTTTCCATTTCTCCTCCACTGCACTAATGACCCCGGTGTGCTCGGCTACTTATCTATATCCTTGCTAAGCAGAGACACTAGTGAGTTCATTTCTATGGCTGTGGCAGAGGTTTATGCTGCAGCACTCACAGGGAAGAAGATGAATATAGTGTTTACTGTCTTAAAGGGCACAGCCACCTACCAGGAGCTTTTATGTAGATTGCATCTGGAGGTGAACTACTCACCCATGAGATCTATGTGCCAGCATGTCACATTTCATATTTTATGTGGACATTGTCGACCAAACATGTGTCTTACAATAGGTTAAGCACAGCAGGTTATGCCCACCTGGAGGAAATCATAAGAGATATAGGTTAGCCTTAGAATAGCATTAGGGGGAGAATGGTGGCTTTTTCTGTGATGGTGCACTATACAGTATATGTTCTGGGGTTTGAGAAACAGGCTTTTGACTGCAAGATCACGAGTTTGAATGTCTCGACTGGCTGGAAAGAGCTGGGAATGAGTAATACTCTCCTCTCCCTCAACAACTACCATCGAGGCACGGCCAACATGTGGAAGGCTGCACTTCTATGCAGCAGTAATTGTATGATATAGATAGATTATTCAAAATGCTTTGTTACTTTTTGCATTCTCACACAGACACAGAGAGACAGGAGGGAGAAACACACAGACAGGGGAGGCGAGAGATACAGGCACCGAACCTTGCAGTCACAATCCATCACTTTCTCAATTAACGTTTGATTAGGGTAGATGGTGGTGTGTATCGACATTTCATTAGTAACCGAGCCAGGATAGCACCATGTCAGTTATGCTAATGGCTTGGCTGGGCTGCAGCCTTGCAGCCACGCACCAACTGAAACTGGAAATCACAGCTAGGAGCTAGCCAGGGACTCTAATGAAGATGTCTATCTCGACTCATTTTATCACACAGTTAGAAAGGAGCAATGATTCAGAGTGAATTGCTTGCCTTTTTGGTAAGCTACACCATCGTACTTTTATGTTTTTGCACAATGCAAATGCAAGAAGTGACAACAAGGTTTAAACCGATTGATAAAATAAACTTGAAGAGGTCTACTGAATTGCTGCTTTATCCTTTGTCTAAAAGCCTAGACCATTCACACAAGCATCATCTTGCAAACTGCTCACCATTCAGCACATCATCTGAAACTGACCAAGTGTGAAAAGACTCTTAATTGTCCAAGATGAACACCAATAAAATCCTCTAGATTATCTGTCGAGCACAATCAATGATAACAGTGTTTCTCTCAATGGCATCAGTGTCTCTTTCTTTGTGAATGAGAGACAGTTGGGAAGAATGAGATGCAATGAGAAAGACGCCTAAATTAAGACATCTCGATTGAGACTGAGAATGAAAAATAGATAGAGATGGATGATGGGAGGAAAGGAACCAAAGGAGGGGGGGGGGGGGGAGTCTGACCTTTCCTCACACCACCCCCTGAGCAGGCAAATTACCCAGCAGACCCCTCACCCAGTGGATCGATCCAGGTGTGCGGCTCAATTGGATCAATACCCGCCTAATATGGGCCATACTAAACGCTGCATCTTAATTAGATATCTGTGGTAGTTTTCCACCTCACTTCTCGGAGTTCAACTGCCTATCATCTGGGTATTCCTGTTTCATTTCATTCCCATTTCAACCTTGGGTGCCTAAATAAAAAATTATGAAAGTTAACATTTTGGTTTATTTGCCAAGAGGGAATAATCTCATGATACATTCATTTAAAAAAAAAAAATGGTGCAGCAGGTTGGTCTAGACGTGGAGAGACTAGCTAATGGAGGATGTATGTTTTCCAATCTGTGGTGTCCACTGAACCCAAAACTACTCCAGAGGCGCTGTGTGTAGTGTGTGTAGGCAATCCTGTTCTATCTGAGGAAATATGTAGGGGGCTGTGTGTGTGTGTGTGTGTGTGTGTGTGTGTGTGTGTGTACGCAGGAGGAATAAATTAGAGGGAAAGACAAATTCCAATGACCTTCTGTAAATTGGCCTGTTCTTATCTTCTACCTCTAACAACTGCGATTCTCATGAATTATGAGTACTGCACATCGTTATCAAACCACATTTCATAAAATTGTGAAAATATCTGCAACTCTGGAAGCTGTGCAGCGTTCATAGTGTGACAATCACCTGACAATAGCTCCCTCAAGTGGCGAGGCGCTTCACTAACTGCTCCAGTATGATCTGTTTCTTTTAAGTGTCATTTCCTAATTTGTATTCCAGAGAATGGAGTTTTTACCTTTGTCTTGTATCTTAAAGTTCCAGCTGAAACTAGAGCAGGATATGAGTACGGCTTACTATCAGTCTCTAAAGCTGAATCACTTTTGCAAAATGTCAACATTTGTCCAGAGCACTGAAGATTATTCAACCCAAAATGTCACATTAGCATTCTTTTGGAGAGCCAATTCCCCTGCAGCTCTCTGGTGAGATATATCCTTTACCTCCAGGCTAGACATTTGAAGGGATAAGACCTCTCCGCACTGCAAACTTTAGTCAATAAATCTTCGCTTTGCTATGAAATGAATTCCCTTCATGTCTAAAATTATGAGTGAAATGAAATAATTCAGCATTTATTGGCATCACACGTGGGCCAAATTGGATTTTATTTGATTTCAAATACTTCAGATGTGCTTGGTTTCATGTAGATTCATTAGTGTCCACATCAAGCATTCTGTGTATTGTTTCATGGCTCCATGTTGAAAGGCTGCACAGCTATCTTGGCGTGAGGACACACAGAAAAAACACAAAGACTACCAAATAGACGCAATGTATAATATATTATACCACTGAGTTTGATACGGCCAGTAACAACAAACTACAAAACCCTGCCAGACGAGCACTAAAAGCAAACATTCAAAGAAAGGAATCATAGATCATAGTTCTGGAGGCAGGTCTGCTCACTCGCTACCTGGTTAATGGTTGGAACAGAGAGGCCTTGAGGAGGACGCCGGGTCCTGGACTTACCTCATTCTTCCTGGTACCTCCTGCCCTCCTGGCATGACCCGGTAAGGTCTGATCGCACTGCCCTGCCCTGGGAAAGGGGAAGCCATTAAGAGTCCCGTGAGAAGGACACACTCAAATAGGAAACCATACAGAATAAACAGTGTGAGCTCACCGTCGCGTTCCCATGACCCAGAATGACTGTATGTGTGTGTGTGTGTGTGTGTGTGTGTGTGTGTGTGTGTGTGTGTGTGTGTTCAGTGTCAACCAGATTACCGGGAGAGAGAGGTGTGTTGACCCAGACAACTCCCTGCCTGAGTTTAGACTACATTTGCCACCTCCCATAGAGCAAACCATGCAGGGCATTTTGGCCTTTGTGATACTATATGAAAATATTAGCCACACCTTCACAGCAGCTGGCCTGCCACTAAATGTTATCAAAAGCACTATTTTGGGGGGAAATTCATCCTTAAGGTTTATTGGAAAGCACACAGCAGGTAAAAGATCACCTCTGCTGACAAAAACAAAGATTAAAAATAAGAACAAAAACAGTAATGCTGTTTTCAGGAGAATTGAGAGGCCGAATCCTGAGGTCATTGCCAAGCCAAGTTTGTTTCTGAAGTGGTGATGGTGGTGGAGCACAAAGACTTAGCTGTCCCACTACCTAAATGAGTTAAGGACAATTTGAGCTTTGATATCTCTGAGAAACTACTGCACTGCAACCAGAGGCTTTTTCCAGAGTCAAAAGACGTCAACAAGCTTTTTCTAGTCACATACAAAGCTTTTTATGTCATTCTGTTGTTTTTTAGAACTCTTTTACTTTGTTAAATGTGTGACCAGTTCCAGATGTGAGATGAAGCTAATCTTTTTCCCCACACAAACAGACTCAGTCGGTGTCCACTGAGAGGCAGTAGAGTCCCAGTGTTAAGCACACCGCCCACACAGTCCTAAGTGCTGCCTATGCCTGGAGCCAAGTATATCATAAACACATTCAATAATTCTTGATATACTACAGACAAACCCATTTTTAATCAAAGCCAAAATTCAGCGAAATAAATTCAATCACACCAAAGGCTGTGGCGCTGCGTTGATATATTATCATAATACTCAAGCCTACATTCACAGTACATAAAATGAACATTTCTATCAAAAAAATAACACACGCTTTGTCCAAATCTTACACTCGTTCTTTGATTTACAGCCACGCTTTGGAACAATAACAGGTCGCTATTCATTATTTCATGAAGATTTACTATGTGAACAATTTCAGCTCGCGGTGCTCAAGTGTAGTCATTTCACTTGGTGATGAGCCAGGGCGCTGAGCTAGAGGTTGCCAACACCATTTCACCTCACTCTCCCTCCTCTTGAATGGGAAATCAGAGAGAGCTTTGCACTAAACACAGGTCGCACCCTCAGCCAAGTGTTGTATATATTATGTATACATCAGAGAACGTGTGTCTTGACAAAGGGGGGTGGGGGGGGGGGGGGTTATTGGGACCGGAGGGGTTGAGGGGTTGTTGGGGGTTGTTCAAAGACGCTTTGATTTTACTATAATGAAGGATAAGGTTGAGAGCAAGAAAGACACGGAAAGACTGTCTTACCCTCTCAGGATACACAAGAAAAGGGAAATACAACCAAATGAAATGCAAAATCCAAAATAAAATGCAATCATATGAATAGATGAAAATACAAGAGTAAATACATTTCCATTTCCAAAGCCGTATTATTCACTATATGGTTAATAAATCTGCAAGAGGAATACCCTTTTACAGTGGCTTCATTTAATTCCTCCTGGTAATCCAAATAGAGCGTGGGCACAGGCAGATTGATAGAAGGTTTACGAGCTCAGTGATGGATATAATAGCATGGTTATCTTTATAGGCCTGATGTGCATGCGTGTGTGTGTGTGTGTGTGTGTGTGTGTGTGCGCATGTACCCATATCGCTGCCTCCCTACTTGTGTGGATGTGAGTCAGAGCTTCTTTATGTGTGAGTGTGTGCATGCATGTATTGTGTGTATATATCAAGGGGGATGGGGGTTGTCACTGAAAACATGGAGCAGATTAAAAGGGGGAGCGTGGAAAGGAGTAAGGACAAGAAAGAGGGAGCCGAGGGTTCCCAAGGCAACCTGCTGCTCCCTGGCCCCTGCGATCTGGCGTGGGGGGCCCTGTCTCATCTTGTGCTGTGCCTGAGCACCTGCACACTGTTTGCACAGGCAACAGTGATTATTTTGATGATCTCCTGGCTTGGTAGAAGCCCACACTGCAGGCCACATTCACCGTTCTAACATCTCCCTCTAGATGTCATGCATTTATTCAGCTGGATCTGTGGTGAGGAAAACGCAATATACGGAGAGACAAAGACCCAGCCCAGGAGTAAAGCAATAATCAGAGCAGACCCTGAATCCGCAGGGCCTGGCGGTTGCGACATGCTTGGCGTAGCCTGAAGCGGTGGTTCCCCGATGACGTGCTGCAGCCTAATTTCTACGCTCTCATCAGAGTAGAGAGTCTCAGCGGGAACTTGGCTGGACGGATCTGAGCCGATGACATGTTGGAGCATACCAGAGCACAGAGAGCGTTAGGTGGATCACAGTATTAAACCGGGGCAGAAAGCCAACGCTTGGACATGAGGCGGCCATACAATCCCTGACTCCGTTTGTCTCTTTTTGTGTAAGTGGGTCTGACAGGACTGATATATCATGCACTGCATTGGGTCATTAGTGTAGAATGGACAGGTGCTCTTTGGATGTAAGTAACAACTGAGTCAGAACAGGCCAATGTGTGGGAAGTCTTTGCACATATACACTGAGATCCAGTCAAAACCAGGAGTTCACAGCAAAAAAAAGTCCAAGGCACTCTCACTGGCAGTTGCAAAAATGAAAATTCCTTTATTATACATGGCAAGAATAGATTAATCCCTGATGAAGGCCTTACTAGGCTGTAACACTTTGGTGCAATGTTTTAAATCTATTCTTGCCATGTGAAATAAAGGAATTTCAATTTTTCCAATGAGACAGAGCCTTGGAGAATTGTTTTTTGCTGTGAACTACTGGTTTTGGCTGGATCCTAATGTGTATTTTACTTCCCATGTATTGTATCTATTTTGAATAACACTTAGAGTTTTGATGTGAACAAATTCTAAATAACCAGAGTGGACTCCATTAGCCATTATTAACTGAGGTACCCTTAATACACACACACACACACACACATTCACACACACACGCTCTACCCCTCCTGAAGACCTCTGCATTTCCTGTTAGTCCCAATAATGCAGGAACAAGCAGCTCCACTTCCTGGTTCTCAGGCTGGCAAGGAAGGAACCGCAGTCTGGTCACACGGTGCTCACCGCTTCCCCTCACCTCCACCCTGCCCTCCCACTCTCCATTCTCCACACCTCTCTCTCTCTCTCTCTCTCTCTCTCTCTCTCTCTCTCTCTCTCTCTCTCTCTGTCTTGCTCTGTCGATAAAATACAATACAGTTGCATTTCTACAATCCATCAAACATTTCCTTTTACTTTTTCATCTCCATGTATCTTTCCCCCTCTTATCCAACTGACTTTTTCCTCACTGTTCTCACTCTTGCCTCCCTCCACTTCCCACACAGGCCCACACAGATTCACACTGCGACTCATATGGGACGAAAAGGACAACAACCTACACATACACACACACACACCCACACACACACACACACACACAAACGTTTTCTCACTAGGAGCAGGATGTTCCCCAGATTGAAGGATATTTTCACATGTCACTGACATGGTTTACACACCGAGTAACAAACACTGATTCTATATTTACAGGCTGTTTATCTCCTGTCGTTGTTGTGGTGTGGAAAAAGGATGTGGAAGTTATATTTAAAAGGACAGTGGTAGAGCGTTCTAACTAGGATGGGACACGAGCCATCAACAGAGAGAGAGAGAGAGAGACAGAGAGAGAGGTAGAAGATACAGATAAGCACATTTTCAATGCACTGTACTTTGTGGGAGATGCTTGACTGCTCTCACTGGTACCTAACAAGGCAAACCCAGGAAAAGTGATATACTGTAGACTCTCCACCTAAAAACGGCCATTCAAAACCCCCAAAAACTCTTATATAAATCATTCATTCCGGCCCCCAGAGCACCATATGGGAACTCGCTGATGCAGTTCCACAACAAGTGCCGACAAAGTGTGCTGTGTGGTTATGTGTCCCTATAGACGTGCTAGCATCATTGTCTGGCTGTGAGTGCCGTGCTCTTTGGTTGTGCTCCCTGTGGCGTGTCCCATTAGCGGTCTCTAGCAGGCCACAACTCATTCCTGGCACGAGCCAAAATACTGCATTATTAACCAGCCTCACTTGTTTACCCTGTGTGATCAACCTTCAAAACAACCAGTATGATATGGCCACACACACACACACACACACACATACACAGGCATACACACAGACAGGCATTCGCGCGTACATATGCACACACATGCACGCACACATTTGTATTTACTCTCCACCACAATGCCTCCAGGCGCAAAGCCCTATGGGAAAAAATCGCCGCTCTGGTTACGGGCAACAATGGTGGCATTTAATATGGGTCATGGTTACTAGGCAACCACAAACCTAGTGGACTGGTGTTGGATTACTGATCGTTTCATAATTAATTACGCATTATGAATAATTGATTGAGAAGTGTGGGGTAATTTACAGCCGTGTGTAAATGGGACCCACTCCACTGCCTCACCCTCAGAGTGTGTATGTGCGTGTGCGTGTGTGTGTGTGTGTGTGTGTGTGTGTGTGTGTGTGTGTGTGTGTGTGTGTGTGTGTGGGCCTACCTACCTGAAGTAGCCACTCAGTTGCAGGGGGTTCAGGAGGTTGATTGTGGGAACAACAGAGGATGAAATGAACTGAAAAAAATGTGAAAATAGAGAGCTCTTTATAAAATGTAAACTGATTTGCCCTGCAGAAATGTCTTGCCTCTAATTTTGCTCTTGTTTCTTCATTGTAAATATTAGCTGATATTGCTGTATTGCCTATATGGATTAAGTGGATTATTTCTGAGGCCAGTGTCAATATTACATGTGTCAAAGGGAAAATCAACCAGTTTTTCTCTTTTCTTTTTTGGACTTTTTGGAGATATGAAGTTATAACAGGACGCTGTTATTATGGATGTTGGCATGGAAGAAGAGATGATTTGCTGGTGAGAGGGGTTTAGAGAAGTGTGTGTGTGTGTGTGTGTGTGTGTGTATGTTAACAGAGAGAGAGAGTTAGAAACAGAGGAAAAAGAAGAGAGGAGGATGTAGGTGAGAGGTAGATGAGCGGTGCGTAGGAGTTTGAGTGGGCCGAAGAGAGAGGGAGGGATGGAGCTGAAAGCAGATCTGGACAAAGGACCAGCCAGGAGAGAAAACTGTCCTTTCTTCCTCAATTCAAGCTGAATCAAAAAGCAAGGCTGGCTTTAAACGCAGACACACTCCTGCAACTAATATTCACAGATCCATGTGTTTACATCTACGATAAGGGGGTTAAGATAGTTAACACATAAAACACATTTGCACAGAGAAACGCATGCATGATTTAAAGCATCACTGATGTCAGTATCCCTGTTTGGCCATTTGACTTCTTTCCACTGTGGCACTGACGAACAGGCTTGCATGTTTTAAGATGCTGTTCTGAGGGCGACCAGTAGGGGTCAATGACCATCACAAAGTCCTCTTACAACGCACCGAGTGGACATGATGGGTTTACTGCAGGCAGAGGGTAAACTATCACTTCAGCTGAACAAATCAACCTGGCCTTCAGGAAGGCAGATGATAGCTGAACGCTTGCTTGAGGCCTTGAAAAGAAAGACAGTGAGAGAGGGATAGATAGATAGATAGATAGATAGATAGATAGATAGATAGATAGGTAGATAGATAGATAGATAGATAGATAGATAGATAGATAGATAGATAGATAGATAGATAGATAGATAGATAGATAGATAGATAGATAGGGTGAGTAAATGGAGAGAAATGCAGAATGGAGAGAGACAGAGAAGAGAAAAAGAAGATACACTAATGTGTAATTGTATAATTTTTCAAGTCGTCTATCCTCTAGCAGCACGGCCTGTTACTATGGAAACACAAAGAGATATGTCAAAAATACATTTAACAACAAGATTATGGGTATGTAGTATGGAGAAGGTTACAGGGTTCATAAACTGAACAAAGACACTGAAAAGGGAAAGATGTACAAAGAGAAACACATTTAAACTTTAAACTAAGCTGCGTATGTAAATGTGGGCTCAAACAGCTGTGGAGCAGTAGAGGTGGAAATATTATGTTTAGTTTATGGCAATGTGTTTTGAGTAAAAACTCTTCCTGAGGCAGCAAGGAACAGCAAATAGCCGTATTTTCTTCTGTTCTCTGTCGGACAAAGCCTGCTCAAACACATTTGCATGGGTTTGATAGATAGACTGATAGAGATAGAGGGTGAGAGAGAAAGAGAGAAAAAGAGAGAGAGAGGTTATGGGGGAAGTAATGGAAAGAAATGGACACCAGTATGTGTGGTATGAGCGGGAGATGCATAAAAGGAAGGAGGGAAGAAAGAGGGGTGGCTGTCAATGGAAAATAGAGAAGGGAGGTGAAAGGAGAGGTGGATTACTGCAGTGTCATTTTCCTCCTTCGACCCCCTGCCATCTCTCCTTCAAACCCCCTTCCCTGAACTCACAAACACACACACACACACACACACACACACACACACACACACAGAGAGACACACACACGCACACACTGAATAATATGCTGTTTCCTTGTTACGAGCAGCAGTGACTGGATTAAATAAATCTTTAGTATCATGCGCGCACACACACACACACACACACACACACACACACACACACAAACACACACACATACACACACACACACACACAAACATACACACATACACAAAGTGGAAACCTGACCTATACATACATAAGGGGGGCTGAAGAAAAGGGGGTAGTAAGACACTCACACGCAAGTTCCTATCAAGTTCCATCATTAAGGGGTGGGTGTGTCTGTGTGTGTGTGTGTGTGTGTGTGTGTGTGTGCAATTCCTTGTTTGAACACACACACACTGTACTCTCAATATCATACCGTGTTACCTTCTGAAGAAGAGTAGCCAGTTTCCAACATGGATCATCGAACATCAGAATCAGAACTCTTTTTATTCACCAAGTCCACTGGGTGAACAAGTAATCTGACTTCCTCACATAGCGCAGACAAGACGGGCAGTATGACTCTAGACTAAACAATAACACACTTCTGTACAAGTACACATTCAAGTCAAAGAAGGCATAAGGGACACAGAGGACAGAAGCAGTCTTGTGAAGGTTGCCGGTTCGAATCCCACGACCAGCTGGGAATGTGTGAGCGGGTGGGGAAAGTGAACGAGTGTTGCTCTCCTGTCCAATAGCAACTGCTGGTACCCCTGATTATAGTGGGGCAGCCGGCAGGTTGCCAGTTGTACAGGAGGAGGGAGCAGAAAGAGTTGAGGGAAATATAGAATGCGGTGTACATTTACAGAATAGTGGTAATAAAGGGTTAAAAGGTGTAGATACAGGTGAAGTTACAGATGTAGCATAGTCTGACGCCGGTATTACAGAAAAACTGCAAGAGTACTGTCTTTTCCACTTGAGTGTGTGTGTGTGTGTGTGTGTGTCTTTTGTACTTTTGTGATAACACTGGGGTTACTACTGCAACCGGGATGGAAATTTTACAAGCCAGTGACGTTCAGGCTCGACTTGTGAAAAAATGAATTTATTTGCAAGGATTTGAATCTGGGCTGAAGGAGACGGTAAAGTGCAGACAGCCAAGTAATTCCCACAATCCATCTTCGGTCCCATACTTCGGAAATAGAATAGAAATTGAATATTCTAATCCAATGTTCCGCCAATATAATTGCAACCGCTTCCATATATTTAAATTGAGTTGTTCCAAATACAAGGGTTAGGTAACATGTCTGTTAGGCAACAATAGGTAATTGACTCAGAAGTGTCCCTAAGGTGTGAGTTGAGCTATATCAGATGTTTTCACCATTCACGGGGGGTTCCTGCTTCGCTCAAGCCTGTGGGTGTTGTGATTTGTTATGGGAGTGTCCTGCACAGAATCAAGGAGCAAGATGACTCTGCCTTTACCACAGAGGAGCTGTGTTTATCTCTAATGGGCAGGCTCGGTAAGTGTTTGTGTGTGTGTGTGTGTGTGTGTGTGTGTGTAATGACACTGACATCCTGCATCCTCCATCCTCATCTGCTTTTACAACCTATTAATTAGAGCGCTGCTATCACAGAGCCCATGGCAATCTCTCTTTTTCTCTCTCTAGTCTCACTTTTGCACAAATGCATTCTCTCTTTCAACCTCCCTGCCTCTCTCAATCGATCAAGATCTCTTTCTCTTTCATTTCAACTCACCCACTCTCAGTATCTTTCATTTTCATTCTCTCAGCCTGTCATAACGTAACACATGGCATTTGGTGGACATTTTTTCCTCACAATACCATGTGAGTGCATACATTCAGGCCCCATTGAGAATAACCTGACCCTGACAGTTTTAGAGCCATTCTGACAGAGCAAGGGGGTGGATATCCTCATGTACCTGCACAGCCTCTTTTCTTTCTTTCTTTCTTTCTTTCTTTCTTTCGTCCGTTCATTAATTCGGTTGTTCGATTGTTCGATTGTTCGTTCGTTCGTTCATTCGTTTGTTCGTTCATCCCTCTGCTCCTGAAAAAGAGGAGTGGAGCGCAGCCGAGGTTGAGAGATAATCACATGACTAGGTTTAGTGGCAGAGTCAGGAAGGATATACCTGAATAAACATGCACTGTGTGTATGTTTGCGTGTGTGCGCGTGTGTGTGTACGCCCAAAAAAGTGTGTAATTGTGTGTGTGTGTGTGTGTGTGTGTGTGTGTTTGTGTTGTGTGCATGCCTGTGCGTGTGTATGCATACATGTATGTATGGCTATGTGTACATCTGCTGCTGCTTGCATGCATATGTACTGTATGTATGTGAGTGTATGTGAGTGTGCATGTATATGTATGTGTTATGTGTGTGTGTGTGTGTGTGTGTGTGTGTGTGTGTGTGTGCCTATGTGTGTGTGCTCATGCCTGCCTGCCTGCCTGTGCGCGGGACAGGTTGTAATTTACAGAGGGAACATGGAGGCTCATGGAGGGGCAGGTCCCATGGGAGTCATCGGGCTGAACTCAGTGTTCCCGGGACGTGCCCCGGGAAGAGACCCGATGTCACTCCGATAAAAACAACACACACGCCCTGTCAAACAGAGGGGAGGATGGATGGATGGAGGGGAGAAAGAGGAGCGATAAAAAAAAGACGGAAAAGAGAATAATGACTGCCAGAGTTAAATGGACAAAGACAAGGGACAAAGAGAGAGATAAATAGATACAAAAAAAGAAGGAAACGAGACAAAGAGAGACAGAGAAAGACAAATAAAGAGAAAAAGTAAGAGAGAAAAAAGTGACGAGTGTCCGGCCCGTTTCACCACCTCAGTAACATGCAGGGCACGGCGCTCCGCTGGAAACAACGCGTCATCACTTGGCAGAGTCAAAGGCAGAGATTCTGATACTGTAATGTAATATAACAATACCTCTCTGCAGAGTCCGTAGTTCAACCCCTGCTGGCATCCCAGCGGACTGCTAATGCCTAACAGATAATGGTTCAATCCGAGTAGGGAGGTGGGGTGTAAAGGGGTTAAAATCAATGTTAGCTACAGCGTGATAATTCACCTTGAAAGCCATAACTACAAATCGAAAATATGTATTTGTTAAAGTGGCCTCCAAATTGGACAGAGGAGAAAGAAATCGAGCATGTCTTTTGTGATAAATGCAGCAGGAGCCATTGTACCGAAGCAGTCCCTCCACCTGTGTTAGTATTTTGATTTTCCAAGTAATTCCACATTGGACTAACAGCGCAGCAGCAGTGCCGCAAGTATAAAAAGTGGGACCCCAGTGACAGCTGAGTTAAGGAGGATAAAATACGACAGGCCAAGATGAGGGAATTTGCTGCTGTCACTCTCCCACATCTCTGTTTATTCTCTCTCATGTAAGCGTGACTATAATGGCAACATCTGTGGAACATCCCCCCTCCACCTATACGGGATTGGATAGCATGTAATGGTTAGGATGCTGTCGCTGCTGTTGTTCTCACACGCCTCTCTGTTTATCACAGTGAGTAGAACCTCCCTGGCTTCCTCTATTCATCTAATGGTGGGATCTTCAGCCGCAGTGCCAAACAAAGCAATAAATATCCCCACGTCGTTTGATCCCTGAGAAAAGGAAGAGGCTTTGATCACTTTTCCTGGAACACACAGCATACCTAGAACAGCGCTGAGGTGTTTTTTCCTCGCTGACGGGGAGATGGTAGTGCAAAGGTAACGAGCATCAGCTCAAAAACAACAACACCGGTGTCCGAGATAATGTGTGTGATGGAACAACGAGCGAAAGGAGACCAATCCAAAAAGTTATGGTATGGTATAGCATAGTATAGCACAGTACAATACAGTACTGTGCAGTGCAGTAGTAGTACAGTATAGTATAGTATTGTATTGTATTGTATTGTATTGTATTGTATTGTATTGTAAAACTGTGTATTACATCTGAAAGATCATAAAAATGGTACATGGATAAATAATAATTTAATCAAATAAATTCAACCAAGATTATGGGAAAAATGTTTCAGCATTTGTCCTTCAACACACAACTCAACAGCTTCTCAGATGTTTTTCCAGGTAATTCTGTGCCATTACTGACATTTTTCATTGTTTGGTGAAGAGAGATAACAGACCAAAATTTAAAATGTCAAAGTACATCTTTAGTATATGATTAGCTCAATTGCAGCCTGTATTAGGTGGTTGACCTGACTGACCACTGTAAAGGGTCAAATATCGGCTGGAGTAACCAGGTCGTACGGTACAACCTGTAATGAATGGCCAGGAGGATGCTTGAGCAAGACAGAAAGTCCTATCCAATTACATATAGTAATGCAACACACACCTCTCTGGGACACTCACTCACACACACACATACATGCGCGCACACACAGACAAACAAGGCCCCATCCCAGAGGAGCAGTAGAGGATCAGAGAGCAGAGACAAGGGGATATCCATTAGGAAGTCGCTGTAATTGGGTTGTAGCAGGGGGCAAAGGCTCGCACACAGAGAAGCAGCTCAGAAAACACAGGTTTTAAGAGCCAACCAGAGGTAGCTGTGCATACAGTGCAGATAGAATGACAAAATGTGTCTAATACCCCCATCCCCAACTTGTAATGATATACAGTGACCATACCGAATACAATATTAATCTGTCCAAATACTTTTAGCATCCAGAAATGCAGAGACCATTTACAAAAAGAGCTATAGTTCTTTAACTGTTTGATATACCATTACGATACAGGCAAAAATAATAGAATAGAATAGAATGCGCTTGTCCTACCCTGTAAATATACGTAAAGTCAAATGATGTTTGTAGGTCAGTAGAGCAGATGTGATCAAAACAGTTGCAAGACTCTGTTCAACTCACACAAGATGATTTGTGTCGGCTGGTTTCTGTCAGAAAGAATCAATTCCATTTTGACTGATGCCCCGAAAAGGGACAAGTACATATAGGGCATGTTCAACCAATGACACACTGAGAAATGAACATCGGATTTCCAGGCCAGCCAACCAGTCAGAGTAGAGGTTCTGGCATCGCATCTTAGACTGAACTTGACTTCATCACATCCCATTACTGTGTGCTTACTGGAGCATCTTATCCCATATGTCTAAGCCAGTAATCCTAGATAGAGAGATAAGCTTGGAGATTTCAAAGACTTTTGCTTGACCTAACACCTTATACTTTCTACTGTGGCTGGCTTAACACTTACTACAAAAACTCCATAAAGAAATGGGCTATAAAAACAACCACACTTCAATCTTGTTCCAAAGTCAAAAGGAGCATATGGCCAACAACTGTTTAATAGATGACTATCAGTACAATAAACTATTATGAGAGGTACAGCACACTAGAAACAGTTGTTTTATGACTTGAGTGTGCAGTTAATGCACACCTGTGTGTTTTTCCATGTAGCAATTAAAGCCTAGGGAGCCTAGGGACTTCAATCAGGCCATTTTTTTATTATTATTATTGTGAGAGAAGAGACAGGTGTTCAATCATGCCTGCATCGCTGACCACTGTGGCTGACATTATTTTACTGGACAAAAGACAGTCACAATAAATATAAATATTATAAGAGATAAGAGATATTAAGGTTCTCCAACCATCATTTATAATTTTCAAAGTTAATTCTCTCTGTGTTCTAAACCACCAACAGAAAGACAAAAACAGGTCACCGCAAAAATATAATAACAAAAGTAAACTTGCAGCTATATTTCTAACAGATGCTTACTTAGTGGGACCTGTCCACAACTTTGGAAAGACTCCAAAATTATACCTTTGCCCAAAGATGGAACAAATTTTGCTGACGCCAATACTCCCTGTGCTTAGTAAGATGCTCATAATTGTTTTCAATCAAATTATTTATTATTTTAGTATAAATTGGTATTTACAAAGTTACAGCATGCTTATAGACCAGGCTGACTGATCAGTAGTTAACAGATATGAATGACAGAAAATTAGTTGGCGCTATGCTCCTAGATTTCAGTACAGCATTCGATGTTGTAGATAATAGTCTTCTTATTGCCAAACTTAAATGTTATGGTTTCTCATCCTCAACTCATCCCTGGGTGGAGAGTTATCATTCAGAGAGTATTTTTTAATGGGTGCTTCTCAGATAGTAAAAATATTTCCTGTCGAGTCCCACAAGGAAGCTGCTTGAGTCCACTTCTATTTTCTATTTTTACCTATGATTCACCATATGTGGTCGAAAACGCTGACATAGTTATGTATGTGGATGACTCAACCCTCATAGATATAACACACACGTGAGTATGGGTCATCTGGCTTTACCACATCCATAAACTGATTGCATGAAGAAATCTATCATTTACAGAGAGAGCCTGCTCTGCCTGGAATTTGATACCCACGCATATAAAGCAGGTCAAAACTAAACACTTATCAAAACCATTGAAGCAAAAGCTGATGGGCTGTTCTAACCAAGTGTATTTTTGTTGTTGTTTGCTTTATTGTCATTGTTCCTGCTGATTTCTTTTTGTCGTTGTTGTTGGCTGCTGTTTTTCTGTGGGACATTTTATTCCAATTTTTGCTACCAGATTAGTTTCAGTGAAAGCTCCACTCTACAAGTGTCTCACTTGGTTGTATGCACCACTGATCCTGCACAGGAAAATCCATAATTTGGTGTTTTATTGATATTTTCTGACTGAGATGGCAATGCTATATATGTAATTTTCATACTCATCAAACCATTCTGTGACCACTGGAGCCTGTGGATGCCTGCCATCCTGGGAGAGACCACTCCACTCAAGAAATGGTTCCTAATAGGAAAGCCATGCTGGGCAAATTCACCCTATCGGCTTTTAATATTCTCCATGAATGTATTCCCATTTTTAACTCTTTTGGCCTTTTCACCAGCTCTGCATGGAGGCTACAAATTTGTCTCAGTGAAGGCATAAATCAAGTCTCCTCCCCCCTCCATCCTCTAGCCATGAAAGAGATAGTTCTTGGGTTTTTTTGTGATCACCCAAAAAGTCCAAACTCCTCCCCGTCACTGTGGCTTGACCAGTCAGGTCCTGTTCTGGCAACAGTTGGGGAGCTTGGCTGGGCTGGCCCTCTCCTGGTCCAGATGAATAGTAGCTGTTCCAAGGAGCAGTTGTAGGGTGTCTGGGCCCCAGGCCCCGGGCCCCAGCTGCTATCTCAGCTCCACAGTCAGTCTGCTGAGTGTGAATATTCATTAAGCTGGCCAGATTATCATAGGCTCCCCGATGTTTGTGTTGCTGCCTAAGGGGTTTATATGGGGGCTGAGGGGCCCATTCAAACACATGGGGTTCAATTTATTGCTAGCAAACAATGTAGCGTGTTTTTAGGTTATGTCTCCTATGAGCCCTATATCAATGTCATACACGTATGTTTCACTGAAATCATAAAACAATGGAACATCATACAACATATTAGCTAATAATAGCTATAAATTTCTCCATATCCTCGGGATGCTGTCTGAGGGAAAATGAGAACCATGAATTGTCAGGCATATCAAATGTTATGATTATACTGTACGTGAAGACACGGTGCCTATATACTCCTGGAACAATTCACCATAGAATTTCATCAAATCCATGGTGAGAGCTGGCTGGGTTGACAGGAACCAGAATAAGTAGCTCTGGGCCTTTTGGCTCACAGAACCTCCTGAGGCTTCATGATCCTGCAGCCCTGGATGGCACAGGGATGTTAAACAGCCCCAGCACCCTGCTCTACTGAACCAAGTAATTCCCTGCCAGTTGGAGGTTTATAGAGAGACCCTACTCCCTGGGAAGAGGCCTTTCACAGCTACAAAACCGACAAATCACTATTTTCATGGCTTCACATCCGCTCCAGAGCCAGGGCTCTTGCCCCCGTGGTATACTGGGGGAGAGGGTTAATTCTCGGGTGTCTTTTGCCCAATGCTGTTAATAAAATTGGGACCTCTGACTGGGCAGGAAAAGACTCTATTTTTGGGGATAGGCGTGGGACCAGATGGTCAAATGCCCGCAATTTGCTTTCCTCTGCAAATTAAGTTGGAGGAAATCGAGGCAGCTGCCAGAGAACCATAGGGGATTAGGAGGATACTAGAGGTTGACATAGTGTTTTGGTTCAAACCAAGAGTGCCACACCATGTTGGGAACATTTCTAGGACAATGTAGTTGAAGAATATATAAAGACAATTCAGAACATTGCAGAACTGACCTTACAGCATATAATGTCGCAGTCCTCCAATAATTTCTCTACATGAAAACAAGAGCTTTGTGGACAGCTCCTTAGGCATTATCATACACCATCTTTGGATAATTCATTCTGCCTGTTTAGGTGAACATACCACAGAGAACAAAATGTGGTATCTTCTTTCTACTCCAGTGGTCTCCTTTCCTCTCCCTCCCCTCTCTCTCTCTCTCTCTCACAGGTAGCGGAGCAGCCAGCGAGCGGGGGCGCTCGTGGCGGTACAAGGGATCCTTCAGGTGATCGAGTTTTCAGCCAAAGCACCTTGAATAATTAAACACGTGGTGGGCGAGCCTGCTCGGGTTTCGCGGCTGATTCAGATTACCATGTGTATACAAACAGATGCACGCACGCAAGCACACACACACTCACACTCTTGCATACAGTCACCACACACACACACACACACTCACAAACACACACATGCATAACACACTTTCCCAGTATAGACAGGCTCTTGGCTGTGTGGCTCTTTGTGGCATTGTGGGAGGCTATCTCACACCATTATCTGGCTGTATGGGCCAGCTCCCTCCCTCTCGCTATCTGCTGCACAATCAATTGTGGCTTCAAAACAACTTAATCCCTCTGACTGGTACACAGCGCTGTGTTGTTGCTATGCCGGCTAGATGTCCTGCACCAGGGTACAATTTCACACCATTGTATCCCACTCAGTCCGGTAGTTATGTTTATCTTTAGGGGTATTATGGAAATGCACCTTTCCCTATGAATGAGCGACAGCACTTCACTGATGATTTAAACATACTTCCTTCATGCTCTGGACCGTTTAGATTTACAGCGCAAAACACAGGAAGTGAGAGTCGTTTGTTTATCAATTTTGGTTTATGGTTCCAGTAGGCTTAAGCAAGGCATTTGTACCTGTTAAACATGCCTGCATGCCCATTGTCTACAAATTTCTTATATACTGAAAATGCAGGGAAAATGTGAGAGTTGATGGTCCATTACCAGTCCTTTTTGTCAAGTCTATGAGGCCAGTGTCGGTTTAAGATGCTATTTCTTTCTCTAACCCACATCTTATGCCATTCTATGTCATTGGTATCATGGAAAACCGTTGCATCTCCAGTTTTGCCATTTGTTAATCTGGCATTATCTTCCACAAATGTTTCATAACCCTAGGACAAAGGCAAACTCAAGTCAATAGAAAATAAATCAGTTCTTCTTGGTTTCTAAAAAGTACACTTTTTGTAGATAGGTTTCTGCAAAACACTGATGATAGAAAAAAAAGGAAAAGAGGAGTAAACCTACTGATGTGCACGCTGGTCCCGCCCTCCCTGCAGTGTGCCGGTGGTTCGGTGCTGCCTGCTGTGCCAGATGGCAGCCTGGGTGGCATCACCCCTCTGGGCTGTGATACCAGGTGATGTCACACACCTGGCCGGCCTCCGCTGCCACCTTGACACCCGATCATACTTGGCATGGCCCTGCCGCTGTTCATGGATGTTGGTACAAGTGTAATGTGACAGCCCGTTCCTTTCACATGGCATCCATCTGATGTCGTCTCTACACACACTGATAGGCTTATGCTACTCAGTTACAGCACTCCTCACTGGCCAGGACACAGGAAACACACAGATCCGTTTGGATCACTTCTGCCAATTGATTTAGGTTGTATCAGGTGTACCAGTTCTGTCTTTTGCGGATACTGGTGGCTGTTGAGATTGGCCAAGTGCCAAAACATCACATAGAGGATGCTGCGAGTGGCACGTCGTCTCGTTCATCACTCGGTTTGTTATTCATATAGTGAATGTAATTAACATGGACAGGCTTACTGGCAGCATGGCCAAAGCCTGTGGATTACATTCCTTCCAACAACATAACTTAATTTCTGTTATTTTCCAGACCTGTGCACATTCCCTGTTATATTCCGTGCTGCCACACAGACAGAATGACAGAGCGGACTGGTTTGCACCTGGTAAGGAAATAACCATTGGCTAAATGTTGCGATGGGTATGGGAGAGCCTCTGGGCTTCCACCACCTGCTCCATTTCTCACATTCTGTCACACCTTAGGGGACATATCTCATCCGGTCCACAACCCAATTACTCCACAACACGTTTAACTGCCATCAAACGCTGCACAGCGGGGGTGCAAGGGATCCGCAAAGAGCCTGGCTGTTGCCATGGCCACTGTCACTCAGCAGAGTTCCAAGGATGGAGAGAGAGGGGGAGAGCTTTCTGATTGGTCGATTTACTATTTTGACCAACAGAGACAGGGCCAGTACTCACAACAATCACAGACACTGTTGTTATGCAATTGAACAATTAGAATATGCACATTTGTGAATACTGGCTGTTCTTACTTGTTAAATTGGAAGAATTTCAGCATCTTCGACTGGAGGCAAATTAGTATCTCTCCCTCCTTTGCATATCAGATAAACCATTAACACCATGTGCTCTCTCATATGATCTGTGAAAGTATAAGTAAACCCACCAAAAAGGAGGATTTTGATGGTAAAATGGTGAAAATTCCACTAAAGGAATTGTTTCTATCTGTTTAGTGAGAAATTTCTAATGCTGAAGTAGTGTGTTGTGTTATGTTGGTGTTTTAATTGAGACCTAAGCTGAACAAAAAAGAAAATTAATCTGACAGGCGTTGTCAGATGAGTGAGTGAGTGTTTTTCCTCCTCAGAGACTTTTAGATTAAAGTTGGTTTCCTGGAAGCTCAAGGCTATCAATAGAGCCATCTATTGAGGAGAGAGACATAATGAAGCAGAGATGGCAGAAAGACATGCAGAGGCAGAGAGAAAGAATGAAAGAGACCTAACCGGCACGTGATGCCACACACAGTGAGGTTTTCCACTTGACCAACAATCAGACATGTATGTCAAACACAGCTGATAAGATACAGTACCTGCCTCACCCAAAACCCTGTGCACTACCAGGAGGACAACCAGAGAAACAAGGTGAGGAGACACCCGCAATGCTAAGGCTCCTATGGAATGCTCAATGGAATATATACAGTATAGTATTTCAACTGTCATCTAAATTTCAAATCAAAGGTAAACTATAATGTCAAAATAATACCCTGATATCAATATGGATACTAAATGTTTCCAAAAATAACTGTAGTGTGCTGCCAAGTACAGACTTTTTACTCTTGGCTCACTAAAATTTCAGTGAACTGAATAAATATTGTTTTTGTGCTGTGCATAATTCATTTAATGTTTTCCTTGATACTCTGTGCTTAGGAATTTTGTGTTCTGTTTGGTAATTCAGAGAAATTGTTGGCACATGGAAATTATAGTGAATTGAACAAAACATCTTTGAACTTTCTGTGTGTTCCTGTCTGGTTGGCGTTTTGGAAAGTCATTCATCCTATTTGGGGAACTATCCTCATGCAAGCCTGAATCCAGTCCATTAGCCATTCATTTATTTGGGGTGGTGGGATTCCTGGATTTGTAACCTGGACCAGTGGTATCACAATCTTAATAACTTGCCAGTTGGAAACTAAAATGAAGATTAGTAGCTATGATCCGGCCAAGATGTGGACGCAGCTAACCTGTGCGCTACTATGTGATGAAGTCATGGCTTCCTATTTGGTTTTTGTTGGTCATAGTGACAACATCGACAACAGGAACAGGACCTGACTAACAGTCTCATTTCCCTGTACTCTGTTTCCTCTGACTCAACCCCTTTTGACTATGAGAGCAGGACACACAGGAGTACACACACACACACACACACCCTTACCCTTGTTAATGCATAAGCGCATACACACGCACTCACCCTACCAACACACCTATACTTGCAAGGCACATGCACACAAGTATACACAAAAGTTCTCTCTCTCTCTCTCTCTCTCTCTCTCTCTCTCTCTCTCTCACATAAAGAGTGGTCAGTGAGAAATGTCAGGGGCTATCCTCGCTCCATCAGGGGAACTTATTGGGCATCAAAGCAGGGGAAACTCAGCGCTACTCAATCATCATGGAGTGCTGCAGGGCAGCGCCACAAACACGCCGCTGAGGCCAGATACCAGGCCATAGCTAATGTGGAACGGAACCCGCCTGGGTCTCTTAACCAGGGGACGGAGAGATACTGTACAAGGGGAGCCACTAATGGGGACCAGAGGTCTGCGGTCTACGTGATGCTGCCCAGAGAGACCAGACGGCCGATGACTGATCTGGAGGAGGGGGGGGGTCATTAAGGATCTGGGAGCTGCGAGTGCTCCGGCTCTAATCATAGAATAACACTCCTTCTTTTATCTACCTTCAGCTGCATCTCACCATGAGAAAAACCAAAAGAGTGTAATCCAAGCCATGGTAAAGCGCTGAGCTGGGGTAAAGTTCACCGAAGAGTCTCTGCGAGGAACCATCTGCAAGCCATCCACTCGGAATGAGTCTCAGAGTAAGAGCAGCATGCTGAAAAAGAGGAGGATTAATTGGATTATTTCAAGGAGCAGTTGTTTGCTGTAGTCATTAAGTGAACATCTCAAATATTCAAGTCCTCGAGGCAAGACTTGACCCTTTTGATCCATTACTTATATTGTGCAAGAAAGGCATGGCTGTAATATATTGTCCCATAAAGTAAACCTAAATCTTGCTTGCCAGGAAGATATGAAGTATAATGTCACTTTGACAGAAAGCAAAGTTGAGCTTCTAAGTGTAGAAATTGGCCCTCATTTTAAAGCAGTGCTCCAATCCACCAAAGTGCCGACTCTCACTCCATCTGTGGTTGAAGGAGAGAGGGAATGCTGACTTTGGTCCAAGTCACTGTATTGCCTGCTCCTGTTACAGATTTAGATATTAGTAAATAAAGTAACAGTGTAGCAGATTACCATCGCTTATCACCAAGAAAGCTTAATATACATTGAGATCCAACGCACTGATTAGCGCTTGCTCTGAAAACACGCATAGGGTGTGTGAATTGGCCCATTCAGATAATTGCTTTGACGTTTTTATTCCTGAATGGTGAGTAGATCCAAGGCAGATCTTAAACTGATTAAATAGGCCCAGGGAGGGAGCATGGGGGGCATTAGTTAAGAAAACAGAGGCGAAGGCAGAGAGCGACAGGGGTTTGGCTTATCGGCACTGTGAGCCGGGGCGCTGTTAATTCACTGTGAATTAGCCGAGCCGTGCGTGCTGAAATAATCATCTCCTTGTTTATTTGTTCAGGCCTTGGCGCGAGCCTTTATCTGCTGGCTAGGAGTCGCCCCTCCTTCCCACTCCCCTCTCCGCTCTGCCTGTCTTGAAACTTGCCTTGTCTGGGTGAAAACCAAAAGCTGATTTACCAGGAAACGCGGGACAGAGGGTCACTGGAACCTGTCTTACAAAATCACCACTTGTTTTCTGTAAGCTTTGGCGCTCCATCAGCAGCTGGAGAACATGATTGGACTGGGAAACTGACAAGCCCTCCAGGGAAAACCTGCCTGTCAGACCTGTGTTTTTAATAGCCTTGAAAGTCACAGCAACTCACACCTCAGAGAGTGCTTGGCCTTGACATGACAGGCAAATAAGGCTGTGATTGAAATGTAGCTATTACGCAGTATGTGGAGTGACAGTGTGTAAACAGAGGTGAAACATCCTCTAGCTCCTCCGAGGCTGACCTGTTACAGACAGAAATAACACAAAGCAACATGTTCCAAATTTGACAACCTGCCTCGCACTTCACCGCAACATCCTGTATGGATATATCAGTTGTGTTTCTTGCAAAGAGCATGATCATCTATGACAAGTTTTCATTAGACATCACATAGGATTGTCTGCATCTGTGAGGAAACCATGAAATTGGACACAGCATGCCTCATTAATTTGCAGATGTGCTGAATGATTCACTTATAGTACTGTGTAAAGATCCCAGAGACCGAACAGAGCAGATTATATGGTCAATCCATACATCAGGGTTCTGGCTAATTATGGTCATCACTCAATGAAATCAAGTAGACATTTGTTACCACACAGCAGAGAAAAAATATTTTGTGAACAATTTCTTTTAAAATTTAAGCTAGGGATTGTGAATGTCATTTCACAGTTTTATAGTGAATCCTTCTGAATCAAATCAAATCTTATTAACAATTGCTTCACTAAATACAGCCAAGTTTTTGTGTTGTTGTTGTTTTTTTTGTATTTTTTGAAAGATGTGACTTGTGCGATTCCTCTTTGAGGCCCAATCTTCACCTTTGGCCGGGCTGAGTCCTCGTGAACTTGCGGCTTGCATGCATATCATATTGGCACACAGTCTCCATTTTGATTTCCATTGTGGCCAAGTCTGTCATTAAGAGCGGAGGAACAATGGCTAGAATGAGCGGTGCCACAGTAAACAGCTCCCCTGTGAATCCAAGCACAACAGTTCCACATCGCGGGAATGGAGCGCTAGCCAGTATGCCATGCTCGCACTCGAGCTGCAAATCATATAAAGACATTGTTGTAGCCACTGAATGCTCATTCTCACACAATAGCTTTAAATCACACTCTGACGGAAAATAGCGGGTGTACTGCAAAGATGATAAGTGAGAAAGCAGGCCATGGCTTCTGGCCTTCTGTGTCCTTAGTATGAACTTTGTGTGGTTCCCTAGGGTATATTATGCCATCGTGGGTCTCGAGTGCCGAACGCTGTGTGCCAAGTGTTCTTGAATAAACAAAGACTACCTAACATTTTGGGGCACTCCTTAGAATCTATGCCTAAGACTCATGGAGACATCTACTGGCAAGGCCTTGTTTATATTATCGCATCACGGAGAGTATGGCTCGATGACAGAAGACTTTTGAACACTACCGCATGAATTTTGTGTTTGGAGTTTGCAAACCTCCATGTTGTTTAATCAGCACAGGGCTCTACGTGTGCCCGCTCACATATCCTTTCACCCTTCTGCCAACGCCCAATCTGTCCTCCTCTCTTCCGCTAGCCCGGCTTCACCGGCCTGTTACAGCAGATTCAATTGGCTCTAGAAACTCTCTGCCTGTGTTTGTGATATGGATGTTGTAAGAGCTATTATATCTGTTAGCGGAGAGTTATTATTGTTAAATACCGCTGTTTTTGCATGTTTTTTAGCCCGTTTACTACACTGCACGCATACTTTACATTACTACCGACCATTTTCCGCAGCATACTTTTTAGATTATTGCATATTTACTCCATTTCCCAATTTTTTTTTTAAATTCAAACGTTCAGGTGATAAAACTACCTTAAAATTCTCCTGTGCTCCAGCTAACATTCATGCCCGGGTTTAGAAGTTATGGACATTTGAATTGAGTTTGTAAAACAATCTTTTCTTCAGGGACTATTTTCTGGCGGAGTTGTCCATTCTGTTGTGTGGGTGTCTCTGCATAGAAAGCATTTCCAAGTTCGACAGAGAGGAATGGTGCATTCATGTGCTAAACTGGAAAAACAAATTTCCTGCTTGGTAGTCAGCCACACTATCATAACCTTTTTTAAAGCAAGAAGAAGCCAAATCCACATAATCTTTTATACAATGTCCATGTTTGCTTATCTGGGTTTGATTTTCTGACCAAATAGAACACGAATGCAATACTGTTTGGCAGCCAACAATTACGTCCCGGTTTTTTGTACTGAAATGAATGGAAACAAATGGCTGCCTGGAAGGTAGGACAAACACTTAAAAAAGTGTGGCATGCTTTGGAAATTGGTCAGTAGTAATGTAAAGTATGCGTGAATTGTAGTAATGGGCTAAAACATGCATAAACACCAGTACACCCTTAAATACTTAAGGTAAGCTATGCAACGCTAGTTAGTGTGGTTGCATTAGGTTGTCATTTGTTTTTGCATGATGTGGGAAACCTGCTTACTGCAGTATAGGTTAGTTCTTCCATCAGCAACTCAATGGAGGCCCTTTGGGGCAGGACTCAGCATTCAACACCTGCTCCCCTCTGGGCAGCAGGTACCTGGAGGCCTGACAGTTTAGGGACCTGGAGGCTAGAGGGAATGGCTATTGATACAATGGGTTGTGATTTTAAAAGGCCAAAAAGGAACAAAATGTCTTTGGGACACACTACATTTAAATTCTGAAAAATAACACCTGTTTCCTCTGCTATGATTAGAAGTATATACAAAGCAGCAGGACTGCGGCCCTGTAGAACACCGAGAGCTTCAGCTGCAACACAGCATTGTGCAGAATTGTGCATTTGCGACACTTTCTTCAAGTTGTTTACCAACTCCACAAACAGGTGCAGACATAGCAGTGGGGCACTAATACCCATTAGAGCAGTCAAGCCCCGAGTCAGAGCTAAACTCCTGCTGTTCTCACCTGTCAGCACACCACAAACACACCACTGCATTAACCAGCTTTTCCACTCAATTACACTCAAGGGCCCTGCAGTGGCTGCTACTGTCAGCTAGCAATTTAATGGACCACTACTCTGCATATTGACAAACACTCATCAACTTGACTCTCATCCTTTTGTTACAAGATCTTTCAGCCATCAATCTGGCAAAAATCCACCATCCCTCACCCACCCTAACCCACACATCCAGTGCACAATTATGTTTCAACACTAGAATCTTGGTAATTTGAACCTTTTAGAAATGGAGATTCAAATAGGCCTACACTGATATCATGAAAATGTAAATATATTTACAGCAATGGCATACATCATGGGAGACATTCAAGTGCTCACAATTAACAGAATATTACTGTATGCCTTCCTTTTGGCTGAGCGGTCAGTTTGGCAGTCTGAGGATCTGTATGCCAGTTATCTGAAGCTAAAAAACTTGATTATCAACATACATGCATATCCCACTCTCAGTCCTTTGTTTTATGATGATGAGGAGTGGGCAGACCATGCCATTACTGTCACACCCACTCCTTAAGACTCTAACCACTCTTACACACACTCTTACACACACACACACACACACACACACATACACACAACTATAATCACAGGAGGATTATGCTGCTCCTTCTTAATCTCAGCCTCCCAGTGTGCCTGCGTATGTGAATGAGTAGATTACTTTATAGTGAGAATAACATGGTGACGTATGGGGCTGCTGTGACTGGGTCGCTCACCCAGAGACCGGGACGGCGTCTGGGTGAGTGGCCATTGGTACAATAGTCTTGGACGCATTTAACTGAATGAATGAGGTGCAACAGTTACAAGTAAACATGCACAGATTCTGCACGGTCCCAAGGTGCATAGATAGAAACGTAGGGATAGGACGCAGCCAGAAAGAAGGGGAAGGCAGACCCCTGACTTACTGACCTGAATTTGCCTCTTGAAGACCATAGAGATGCAGTGATAGGGCCATGGCAATAATAGCAAGTAAGAGTAGATAGTCACAAGTAAATCCTGCTGTCAAACCCCAGCTCATTTCCCAGATATTGTGTGTAAAGTATGCAAATATGCATCTCTTTATGACCATATCAGAATATTGGCTATTATTCATGTCATTGTTATTTTACCAAGAAAGGTCAATTACGAGCAAATTCTTGTTTACTATGATGGCCTGGCTATTGATGTTTAAAATCTATTGTATATTACAGCGCTCTCTCCCATAAACACATTTTCTGAAAGAGATGCTGGAATTAAATCTGGCGAAACAGCACACACTTAAAATGGAAGGAAGCCCTGATCTGTAGCCGGGGCCGAATGAGAGATGATGAACCCATTTCCACGCAGCAAACATGTGTTTGCAATCAACCATGAGTCAAACACCGATATGCAATGGCTGAAAATGAATTGTGTCTGGGATTAGATGAAGGGTTAATCGGATTGGATTAAGTTATATACCCTTTAGCATGCACAGAAGGGGAAAGTGGGCAGATGTGAGAAACCGTAGCTGTCTGTCGTCGTATCCATTGTTCAACTCATCACCTACACGTGCTGATAACTTTCCCCGACAAGTGTTTCCAGTTAAACTTCACTTACAATATATTTAATGACCTTTTTTGCGTCGACGGAGGGGCCGGCGCTGCTTTCTGCCAAGCTTCTACTCTCCCATGCAAGACTAAATGAGAACAATGTGTATCTCTTTGTTTGATAATGCGATCGGTTTCTACGGCCGGTGAAGAACACCCAAATTGTACGCTGACCTCACCCAAAAATGAACAAACTTTAAAAGCTCCATCACATACACACATTTGCATTGGCAAACTGACTTGCATACACTGACACAGAATAACACAGATAGACATCACAGGCAGAGACATTCGCTCTCTCTTTCTCTCTCTCACACACACACACACACACACACACACATTCACATTGTACCCCACCCAAAAAGGAAATGACATGATTCTACCCACAAAAAAACTGGTCATACAAGTTTCTCCCCCCAAGAGAATAATCTTAACAACCTTGCGTGCAGATTTTAATAAACTTGAACTATACCTTCCCCTCCTCGCCCCAAAAACCAATCATTTTAAGTTTTACTCCTTTTGTTGAGCGGCCTGATTCTGGTCACAGCTTGTTTGCGACATGATGCTCTCATCAAAACCTCATTGGAGACAGGTGAAGATATATGCAATGTCACCGACTACGCCCCCTATCATTCCCCACCAAACGCACAAAGCTGGCTCGGCCAGCCCGGCATATCAACACAGTCTGTCACAAACAGTTAGATCCAAACCTTTAAAATGCTTCCTTTGTGTGAGCCAGCATCTGTTTTCTATTTACCCGCCTCTAAAAACAGCAGACCATGGGTAAGAAAAGTACCTGAGAAAGAAGGGGATCATATCGGGCGAACACTTGTCCGAAAATGGGTTTTTTGGAAAAATGCTTTCAGTGTTGCAAGTTTGCTTGGGTCATGACCTAAGGGAAACCGCTTGAGAGCTTGTTTTCTGTTTACTACGTCCATGCATCCATCATGAAAACACAATGCAGGAGTTTCTGTTCCAACTTCCCCTTTTTCCCATTCAGCACGGATATGTAAGATTTATTGAACATGGTTTTAGGATGAAATATGATTATACAACGATTACAACCTCTGCAGTGTTATTACTGATGACCAGGAAGCTCAGAGGAGACCCGCTGATCTTTTCAGGTGGAATATCTCTGTCTGTCAGGATCTAACTTCACAACTCCAACAATGGAGCAAATTTGTTTTGGACTGAATTCATGGAAAGTCACGATACACAGAAGACAGAGCTGAACCAACTCTCATTACTAGTCTTTAGAGTTGCGTCCAAGTTGTTGACTGTGGTTGTGTGCTGCTTTGGTGTGAAAACAGACAAGGGAAAACGGACGCAGAAGTGAAAAATAGTCCGACTTGCTCTGGATCCAGATAATGAAACAACTTGAGGAGGACAGAGGGGAAATGGCGTCACCTGTAAACTAGCTAATGACTATGACAAAGTTAATTTCCTTCTTGTTTCTTTGCATCCTGTCGGAGATGACTAAATAAAAAGGCTCTCCAAACCCAAACATGTTCCAAACAAATGTTCCTCCATCACTCCTGTGACTGATTGACCTCTTGGGCTTATTAAACGCAAACCATTTTCCCCTGCTCACAGCTTGTTATTTAACACGGCTTTTGATGCCTGAGTTGCTGCGTCTCTTATCTGGCTAGCTTGCTTAACGAGCGATGAGAGCTGAGCTGTGTGTGCTGGCGCATCATATTACAGCCGGCCTGTGACTTTCAGGTCGGTCAGGTCAGGCACAGGTAACGCCTCAACCACTGCAGCCATGACGTCAACGTCGGGGTGTAACGGTCAAGTTGGTGCCTTTCATTTCAAAGCCATAGAGAGAGGCGAGCGCTGTTATCTTACGACCAATGAACTGAACAAAACTACAATTCCCTACTGTCTCCCAAATAAGTCACCGGTCTTAAGTGTAGAGGAAGTGGCCACATCCAGTGGAGAATATTGACCTGTACTGTAACGTTATAACAGCTTTGAAAAGTTTATGATTTCCAGACGTGAACGTTCGTCTTTGTTGGATCAAACAATGCTGTATGTCTAGGCCTATAAGCCACCTGAACCGCTTTGTGCTAAGCTTTCCATGTGTGAGTTCCTCTTTTTTTTACAATGTAAAGTGCTTCAAGGGGCTGGGAAAGCTCTATATAAATCCACTCCATTATTGTCTGCATGTGTCGGCACCATTGTGTCCCCCTACACTTATTGTACTCTACCACATTTCCAGACTAATGGTTTAAACAGAGGGAAAAGCCACCTGAAGTAAAGAAGTAAGCGTTTCAGTTATGCCACCGCCACCGCACTCCGAGCAAAGTGTATGAACTTGAGAACAAATGAGCTCAACTTCACTCGAGAACTTCAGCCGGCCTCGGAGGAGACGGGAAGCGCAATAAAAGGTGTTTAAGAGGCAAACTTTATCATGTGTGCATACCGTTAAGATTTTAATCCACCATGCAGAAGAGCTGAGGATACACAACAAACTGAAACCCTATCACCTGACAGACAACACGATGTTCCGTACAGTTGCTTCCAAAAACGTTTAACTCTAAGGAGAGTGAGGAGTCGCATTGAGGCAGTTTGACGAAGCAGAACGCTTTTCACGCTTCGTCACCCCCCTCTCTTTTGGTTCCAGGTGCTTGCCTGTGTTTCCACTTTCTGAAACGGAGCGGAGTGCATCCCTGGCAGCCCCGAGCTGTATTTACGATAAAATAGTGGAAAAATAAGCCCCGCTTTGACCTGTCATCTTGTCATCACCGTCAACAGGGTGAGCTTTTTTTCTTCTGCCAGGGGAGGCTGGTGTACACACATAGACATACTGTACACACACACACACACACACACACACACACACTGTAACGTATACACAAAAACAGCAATACACAGACAAAATTAGGCATGCACACACACACGCCCACACACACATACACAAACAGTTTTCAAGGGCACCCAAAGATCACAAATGTGTTTCCACTTGTGTTTTTTTTTTTAATTCTCATTGTGCCACGGTCTGTTTGTTCCAGTGGAATGGTGTCAGGAAGATAAGAACAACAATGCATGAAGGAACACAAGTGGCAGAGAACGGTTTACGAGAGCGTTTCCAAAATGTGTACGCGATATTTGCTCGATAAGGGACAATGTAAACTATTTGGACCGTTCTCAATAAACATGCACAGAAATGACCATCCATACAGCGATGTCAACTGATGGCATGTGTTCAGTCCGCAAAGCAGCCTTCTGCAACCTGAAGGAATAGTGTGATGAAGCTATTTTGATTCATTTGAATATATCAACATCAATCACTGGATACCAGTGAGCATTAAACAGTGAACATGCCTATCATGGTTACAGACCCATGATCAAGCCCTGTGTAGCTCAATGGCTATGACAGTGTTTCTCAACGTGGGGTCCAGGGACCACCGGGGGTCCTTGAGGGGGTTCCAGGGGGTTCCCAGCAAATTGATGTAATTGTTAAACTTCACCATTAGTTAATTTACACTAAGTTAACACAAAGTAGAAGAAATGTAGACTATTTTGATCATAGTTTCACTGTTATCTCTCTACCTACAATAGAGATAGTCATGTAATTCTGGACAAAATCATATCTGACAAAAATATTCTCAGATTTGGGTCAGAGAGACAAAATCTCATCAGATGTGTACTACATTTGGGGTCCTTGATATGAAAAAGGTTGAGAATCAGTGGGCTAGAACACGGCACCAACATGGCCAAGGTCGAGGGTTTGATTCCCACTGACGCCATCAACACTAACAATGCACTCATGATATTGTTATGTGGTTTGGATAAAGCAGGGACGGGCAACTATGTGCCATGGAGAGCCGAGAATCTGCAGGTTTTCATTCTTAGCACAGCTTCAACCAGAGAAGAGGAACAAATCATCTGGTGAAATCATCTGGTGTAGTCTTTGGTTGGAGTGACGCATGGTTTCACATCCCTGGGAAAAAGTGTCCAACAAATGTCATAATGCAATCAGCAAAACTTTTTCCTGTTTTATTTTTCCTAATATAAAGTATCCCTAAAGAATTCAGATGAATGGGCTGGTTTTGCTCAATAACTGAACTGACCCCTTTCAGGAACATGGGTCTGCTGTGTTCTCCTACGAGGAAATTCCTTTTATATTTCTCCAAGCATGTGAAATATTTTGGCAGTGATAATAGATTCAAGCTGAAAAAGGCTATTTAAATTGATGGTTCCATTGTTCTAGGGCTTTCTACACAGACAGGAATGTTGTATATAACTTGTAATCCCACTTACAGTCACGCAAGAGAAAGAGCACAGACAAATAAGGGCATATTGTTTATTTATTTTGTTTAAGTCGTTTTATTACTTTGTTTTCTCAAATATGTATTGCATTACCAAGGTTAACACCATCTTAAATACAGACTTTGACATGTTTTATAGCGAAGGTGAGTCTGAATTTCCAAAAACATCCAAGGTGCTTATTTTTTCTCTCGCAAGAAATTTTACTCTGAATTTTGGAGTTTCCTCCCTTGTTGCTCTTTGGACTGATATGTTTTTCTCTCTCTTCCACTCAAAACCCAGATCCAGACAATCACCAGGCGAGCTGTCAGTCTTCCAGCCTCTGGAATGTCTGAAAAACCTCCTGCTGATTTCACACATAAAGAGAGGGAGAGAGAGAGAGGGAGAGGGAGAGAGAGAGAGGGAGAGGGAGAGAGAGAGAGAGAGAGGGAGAGAGAGAGAGGAAAAATGGCATGGCTTGTTTTGTGAAATTCTGGCATCAACTCAAATGCACTTCAGTCCGGGGCTCTAGCCCAGAATGATTAGAAGACGATGTCATCCCCATTATTGTGTGAAATACCTCTACAAAAAACACGCTGGGAGACAGGAAGGGGACTTATCGCTTTGACTTTGGCTGATTCAGGCCAGAGGCAGCACTATGGGACTGTAGACCAGGGTCTGCTGGCTGCCACACACCATTCATTTACACCATTTCATTTGGGCTGCCGCAGTGACGTGCCACTCTTGCACTGCAAGTCTAGCAAATCCTGCACACATATCACTACTCCAGTAACTGGGTACCGACTGTCGAGAATGATGAATAGCATTAATTTCAAGGCATACTCTCCACGTTTCCGTTCGAAGGGTCTATGCAATAGAATTTGATTTGTGTGGGCAAATATAGCATTTTTTGTATTTCTGTGAGCCTCATAATAGCATTCTTGTCATGTTGCGTATTGTTTCTCAGATGTGTTATTGCAGCAAATTGGATTTAAATACATAAAGTACCTATCTATCCATCATGCCAGCTCTTAAGGGGACATTCCCAGTTTGAGTAAAGTCCCACTACATAGCACTGTCCATGCATGTAATTGAATTCCTCCTTGGTGAAATACACTGATACCCAAAAATGTCTGCGCAGTAGGCCTACATGGTTTGGGAAGCACGGATAAGAATGCTCCAAAACAAGACCGAACACGCAGGACAGGAGATAAGTGGAGGTCATGCTGTATGTGTAGGACTGAAACTAGACAGGGAATAAGGAAAGCACCCTGACACTGATCGATGATCACTCAGATAGACATTATCAGATTGACAAGACTGAAATTATTCTCGTCTGAGCCGCAGTGCAAGTCAGTGCAGGATGCCAGCAGCGATGTTGAAACTGTCGCTGAAATACAATGAGAGGGAAAAGGAAAAGTGGACTGGAGTGATGGAGCAGGGATGGGAGTTTGACTGGAGTGAAAATGTGTAATGATTTGGTCTAGAGAGATGTCATCTGTTACTAGAAACTAACCAGAAGATGTGATTGTTGCATAATTGAGAGTAAGGGCAAATGCATGAGTGGAAATGAATGTTTTCATTACAAAATGCTATATATTGCGCAATATATTATGTTTCCTAAAATGTAATTATGATTTAAGCAAAGGTCTTCACATATATTATAACTTCAATAATATTCCATAATGAGTTTTCCTTTCATGCCAGTAATCATTTTGTCAGAGTAGGTGGAATGAAGCTCTTCATGTGCATCTTTAACTATTGTTAGCCGCGCGACAGCAGGGGCTCTATGGATCGAATGGTCGGTCTGTCTGTTCACCGCTTTATGGTCACGTGGGTGAAAGTGTGCCGCAGGGAGTTAGATTGCAGACTCTCGTGTTCGATTCCCAGCAGGGACGCTTCCACAAAATGCAACGTTGCGGGGCTGTTTGACTCTCAGTCTTGTTTTTATGTTGTTTTACCTAACAAGCTCTTAATGGACAGAATCTGCCCTTGCAGGGAAAAACAGTTTTCCCTTTAGTTGCCAAGTACAATATGTGCTCAGAAAATTGTCTGGGTGAAATTTGTGCAGGAGCATATTTTCAAACAACAGGACCTCATATTTAGTGCATAGAGACAGTGCATAGACAGTATATCTGTACATTTCAGTACACACATTGTATATAAAAAAGGCATTCAGTAAATTGCAACTGTAGGTGAGAGTAACAACCGTGCAATGGAACAACAGAATATGCAATAGTGAAAAAGAGTGGGATGAAAATGCATGGAATAAGTTCTGAGCCTTAGGTTTCCCTTGACTTTGATGCAAAAAGAGAGAGAGGAGTTTGGAGACACTCATGTAAGACCTTTTTGACAGACCTTTTAAAAGATTAATACTCAGATTAAAAGTTGGCCTGGTTATAGCAGTGCTGAGTAGAGTCTGTGGGGTTCAGATGGCCTCACTGCTCTGTTCAACACTCTCTATGCCTTTTATAAGGTAACTGTTCCTCAGTGGCATTCATCACAAGGGCCACTACAACTTATAGGTTCCTTTGATCTCCACGGACGCAAGTCAAATGAATTTGCCTCGCCAAATTACCCCGTGAATAAGGGGGGTGGGAGGGCCTCAACAACTCAGAAAGCTATAGGTCTTTCAGATGTACATTTCCCAGAACACTCAAGGAAACACAAGTTTACATCGATATACATAATTCTGACATCATGAAGCTGGTGAAATATTTGTTCCTCTCAGTTGGACCATTTTGAGATAATTGAGCCAATACATCTGCGAATACAGTTGCTCCATTCAAGTGCAGAGGCGTAGCCATTCATCTGAGCGAACCAATTTTATATAATCGTCATCACATTTTCATGCATTTCCATTGGTGTTACAGGAGATGTCTTTCATGCTCCCCGGGTAAGCTGAAAAGAAATATATTGCTCATTTGTCCCCGCAATATATCATTGCACTCTTTTAATGATGCTTATATTTCTAAACTGCACTATGACTTCAATTCCTGAGTGATGTGAGGTGAATTGGATGTAATTGACATGTTTGCCTTGCCCAGATGGCTCTGTATATGTGTGTGTGTGTGTGTGTGTGTGTGTGTGTGTGTGTGTGTGTGTGTGTGTGTGTGTAGAGGCCATGTGTTCCACTGTATGATGTAGGGGCTGTGTTTCTCCCACCAAATCAAACTCTGGCCAATGTCACTCTTCTGCCTCGGGGAGTAAATATCCCTGGGAACTAAACCCCTTATGAGAAAACCTCCGTCCTGCAACCAAATCCACACATGTACATACACCCCACCCCACCCCACCCCATACCAAATGCCACAGATAACAATAACACAATAATAACTGTGCACCAACACAAGTGACAGAAACCTTGTGTTCACGGTGTGGAACTGCACTACAGGATGGTCCTCCCTTCACTCTGTCTGCAATTAAGGCTTCTCATGGACAAGACAAAGCATCTAATGCAGAATTGCAGTTTAAAGTCGGGAGGGGGGGGCAATGGAACAGTATACTAGGCTAGCCAACCACCTTGACTTAGCAATCTCCTAATCAGCTTGCATTGAAACATGATCCAAAGCCAAGTCTCTGCACACAATTAGCATTTACAGCGGCATTTGTTGTTGTCCCAATTGGGTACGCAGTCCAGGTTTAAATGAGACGTTTTTAAAACTTAAACCCTCTCAGGATTTGAAGATCACTTGGGACTTGAGAGAGACGGGGGAGGGTTCATTCACAGAAAGACCATTAAGGGCACATGCCATTTACCAAACAAATGGCATCAAACCATTGCCCATTAAAAAGGAAATTGCTCGAAAATTACCCCCAAGTCAATTAGGCTCATTATTTTTTTTCTCCTGCAGCGGGGGATGGGGTACCGTGAGGGAACCAGCCACCACCTTTAACAGTTACTTGTTTCACCAGGGATTTCATAGAAGGTCAGAGGAGGAGGCGGGGGTTTGAGACACCTGCTAGATAACAACATGTAAACAAAATCGAATGCCAGATAGCAGGCTGCTTTACGAGAATGAAGCAAGCCGCTTGTTGTTGTGCACGGCATCGTTGTTGTTGATTAGAAACAGAAAGCAACATGACCCGATTCAGGCATTCTGTTTGTTGACGAAGCTCAAAACTGCTGTTGGTGTGGGAATTTTGTCAGTCCTCGTTACAAACCAGACTTTAGTGACAACATCAGATTTTATCTATGTGATAAGAGATGGCGGGTACAAGCTCCGCTCTAAACATGCCATCCCCTCAGATGTGTTGTCTACTCTAACCAGCTGTCTGGGGCCAATATTGTGATACTGCGTACATTTGTGTCCCTGTATACCTGTACTGCATGTAGGCATGTGTGGCTATTTGTCTGCAAAGCACTTGTGAGAATGAACAGAGCTTTCCACTTTGAAAGGCTGGACAGCTCCGAAGTACAGTTTGCACAACTGTACTGTCTCAAGGAGAAGGAAATGTGGAGATTGAGGTAAACAAGATGTAGAGAAAATTCTCTCCCGCCCAATGGCCGCACAGTAGAACCTCCTTTATCTGAAACCGTGTTGGGGAGGTGGAGGTCGAAACAGTGCAATGTTTGTATGATTGAAATGCATTTTTTTAAAGCATGTATTTTTAAATGCCTGGTATACTGTGATTTGCAATTATAACACTTTAAATTTAAGAGTAGAAGCTGGACACAATATGATTTCTACTATTTTATAGCTTTTATAGCTTCTGGTTCAGAATGCTAATTTTTAGATAAATGATTGTACATTCATCGCCTTTTAGACAAATGGGTTGGAGACTGCAGTCAACAAACCTAGAAATTCTGAACAAAGCCTCTAGCCACATAAACTGCAATTGATTTACTTAGAGGGAGTTATAAAGGGAATATAAACACGAAGAATGTGACATGTCTATGATCAATACACGCAAGAAATTAACATTCACATCTTAAAAAGGAGACACGAGGTTGAGGGCACTTTAGCCTATTGAAAAGCACTCTGCGGATCCCAAATATAGATCCTGCTACCTTCCTTAAGTGCAATGACAGAGGGCCGTTCGGACTCAGGTGCTGCATTCTTTACGGCCACCATACCATTAAACTGAGAGAGAAAGAGAGGGGGCACACTGTGTCACAGACCAAAGTAATTGAATCACTTCCTTTAAGCCATATTCGATTACTGCCACTCATAAATGCACTTAGGTTAGTTGTCCTATGGGTCCATTTATCAGGTCAGAGGGGCGGTGAGGATGCTCTTAAGGAATAACAGCAGGTATAATTTAGCGATGTGGGATTGTCAGTGAATAGTTACTGCAAAATAGAACGTCACAGTGGCTTTCTGTACATTGCTAGTTGGTGAAGGAGGGATTTTGTCTTTGTGCATGCAGTTGGGACTTTGAGGAAAAGTGCTTTTTCAACCTTTTTCCTTGTTATTTCTGCATACTCTCTCACATCTTCTCCTTTCTCCTGGTCTGACCTTGACGCTAACAAGACGACTGCCTCAAGCCACAGAGCCTGCTGGAAACCACCGACCACACAGGGTCTGTGGCTCTGGGATTTGCACAGACTCAAGTGCACAAGAGCATTGAGGTTGAGGTTTGTTTGTAATAAAATATATCTATAGTAAACCACAGATGTAGCTATTGTGGACGTCCCAGTTTTTAAATACTTGCTGCAAAGCTCCGGTGCCAAAAGCATCTTTGAGAATATCCTGGATGGCCTAGTGATTAGAGAAACTGCCTCTCAACCAAGACCGGGGTTCAAGCTATGAGTCAGCAAACATTTGCCATGCTGAAGTGTCCTTGAGCAAGACACTGTATCCCTATACCAGTTTACGGGATGCTGTTTGTCAAATCTGTGCGAGTTTCTCTACGGGGATCAATAAATTATCACATTATTAACCAGACTTTCCATCCATTTCTGGAGGAAACACCGACGCATGAGCACCTTATTGTATCTGATGGGTGGAGGTTGGGAGGGGGGAGACAGGGGGCGGTCTGCTGGGTCTGTTTGCTGTTTCTCTGCTCCCACCATCATTTAATTCCCCAAATGATCTATGCCGCATTAAGCAGCAGCACGGCTGGTCTGGTCTTGGGCTTTGGATCTGAGCATAGGCTGCCTTTGAAGGGATCCAGGAAAAGACTCCTGCTGGTAAATAAACAGAGTTCAAAACCTTGATGGTTGAAGGTTAAAAACAGGGCAGATTTGCTGTAAGCAGGAGTGATTTGAAGAAACACAGTGGGTTTCATTGATCACTGTGCAGAGTCAATAAAAGAGAGAGAAAGAGAGAAAGAGAGCGCACGTGGTGAATAACAAGATTAGAAAGGCAGAGTGTGAATGAGAGACAGCACTGGACCTTTTACTTGCTTGATGAGAAAAATGCTTATACCCACATTTACAATGTTCTAAAATTTAAAACTATAATTGGAATTTAACCCTTACAAAAACATTAAAAAAATCCACAAATAAACTGTTTGTGTCAGACACACTGACAGAGTATTATAGTCCTTATAGGAAACAGTGGTCATGGGGGTCGGAAAGACATAACAAGGGGAAGAGGCAACAAAACAGACAACACAGTGGGATGAGACAGGAGAAGGATGAGAAGATGAACACGAGGAAAGAGAAGTGTCCTGTTTACCAGGTGAAGACAAGGGGGGGGGGGGGTCGGAGGCTTTGATGGAGGTTGTAAAAATTCAGCGACCAGGGATTCGAGGAAGAATCTGCTGGGTCTTAAGCTGAGTGTGAAAGTGTGATTGAATTTGAGTTTGTGCATTATGCAGCATGGTTTATATGTTTTTTCTATCCAATTTGTCTAAAGGCCATATCAGCAATATAAATACACCTAAATGAAATAGCAGCCTAACCACTAAAAAACAAAGGAAAATGATTATTTTCAATGTAGAAATCAATCTTCTATCCAGAAATCACAGTCTTCAAGAACTTTTGTTTAATTTATATTGTTGAAAAAATTCTAGATTGGGGGTTTAACTGAATGCATCAAATAAGCCCATGTGTCATGTTCAAAAACTTTCAATATTGTAAAGGAAGAGTGAAATAAGGCATTGCTGAGCTGCGTCTAATGCTAGGCCATAAGCAGTAAGTATGAAGGGAGGCAACAACCCTCTCAAGATCAATGAACAGTGGGAAAGGAAGGGGAGGAGCTTGTGTTAACCAATCACAGCAGGCCTTAGGGAGCAGCGTCTGACGCAAACCAGGAAGCCACCTGATGTGAGTGGGGTCAGATAAACGCAACAGTACTGACGGTCACACGGGACAGGTGCTTCCTTAATGATACACATCACACACTCGCACATACACAAATATACAAATACACACACACACTTGCAAACTAAATTAGGCCCGCTAGTCATCTCCTCCCTCAGCTGTGTCAGAGGCTTTCCCAGACATCCAGCCCACACACACACACACACATATGCACACACACACACACACATCGCATCCTCAGACAGGAGGGGCGGGGTGGGGAGGACAAGCAGGCCAAGGAGGACGGAGGACAGGGCACGCACGCAGACAAGCCTGACAACAGGCAGGAAACTCTAGAGAGCAGCCACAGCTATTTTCTCTCCTCCTCCAAGCTCTCTGTTTCCATTTTGGACAAAACAGGTAGGAAAAAAACATGGTACAAGAGGTTAAAAAAAACACCTCTGAAGGGTGTGATGACAAAAAAAAATGAAATTAACCTTGAAGAAAGCTGTTGAAGGCGAGGAATAAAAAGAAAACTAAACACCAAAATAGAAATGTCTCCTGTTTTACGTATGAGAGGGATTTGGATGGCTCATCCTTCCTATTATGTTTCCTCTTTGCAGTCTGCAGGAAAGCATACGTCGAATACAGCGCGACCGCTCTTCACTTCAGGATTCCTGGCAGGCCGCTAAATGGGGGGATGATAAGGCGGAGAGGAATGCGGCTCGTGAGGTGTCCCCATACGTGCAGATCGCACCGCAGAATAAAACAATGGGACGATCACAGCTCTCGGGGGGGTAGAGAGAGGGGGAGAGGGGGTGAGGGATGAGAACGGGGGGGGGGGAGAGGGGTCTGAGTCAGCGCCGGGAGGTGCACGTATGCAAGGCCATGTCCCCCATTAAATACACACACATACATACATGTATGCACATGCACACACACACACATTTGGAACTTGTTAAACTTCTGACCTGCAGCAACCAAAGACGAGCAACTGTTTCATTCTGTCCCAAACTGGACTATACATCTTCCTGGTTTGATTGAAACTCTGTGTATAAAAGTCTGGAAGTCTGAAACAGCTTCTGTTGCAATTTACCAAATCATAGGAAATAACCAATGATATATGATAACAGAGGTATGTCCTTTTGTCAGTGTGTCATCCCAGCAACTATAATGCTAGCTTTGCTGTTGCCAGAAATAGGGCCCGGCCGTTGGATTTTGGGTTATGGTGATGCCTGTAAGATATGATTACAGTCACTAGTTCGGCTCTCCAGGGACTATTTAGGGTGAAATGGGGCAAAATGGGTTTGGCCAGAATTCAGAGAGGCAAACATCCGAACAGCTAAGATGCTCTGCAAAGCTCCATTTATTTCCAAATGAGTCAATAGAGAAGAAAATATATTTCGGTACACGCACCCATGCATACACACAGAAACTCTCACACACACATCACATTAACTGTCAACACATTGTGCCCATAGGAACCTTTTGAATACACACAGATGAAGTTTTATGAGGATTTGGGTGAAAAAAAAAGGAAAGAAAAACCTGGCCAAGGGAGCAGCAATCGTTTTTATGATAAGACTGTTGCATTGTTTTTACAACAAAACAGCTTGAGCTGAGACCCAGGCAGGCGGGCTAACAGCCGGCTGCCCAGGCCCACTTACAGTGATATAATGTCAGCTCACCGTTTGTTTGAGCGGGTGTCAGTTGGGCACAGTGGGATCTCTTTTCCCCCTTTGTTTGTTTTGAATGGCCCATAAACAGTCTGCATAAACCGATAGAAAAACCTCTTTCCCCTCCTCTTTTAATCTCTCTCTGTCTCCCTTTCTCTCTCTCTCTCTTTCCCCCTTTCTCTTTCACTCTCTCTCTCTCTCTCTCTCTCTCTCTCTCTCTCAGCCTGTTCTCTGGCCTGCGTTGCTGTACCTCGTACCCACAGGCACTCTGGGATTGTTTTGAGCTGTCTGGCGGAGGAAGGAAAGCGGTGTGAGAAAGTGGCTGTTTTTTTGGAGCGGACAGGAATTGGCCTCACGGCGCACGGTTCCTCTCCTCGCAGCGGGAACAATGCCGTGGCGTCACACCCCTGCGCTGACCCTCGCTGTTTCACATGGAAAAATGTTCCCAGAATTCCGCTCCCAGGCTTGGAGGTATAAGGCTGAGAGCAGGGAGGGAGGGAGGGAGCGAGGGAGGGATGTCAGGGAAGGTAAGAGGGGAAAGGAAACCTGTGCTACCAGGGGCATTTGTAGCCATGGCGACCTAAGCTACGACTCCTGAAGCTGATTAGTTGCATGGAACGGAGAGGAGGCGTGGCCTAACACAGGGTTATGATGCATCACGCGTCTCCACAGCCAGTCACATCATCCGGCTGGGAGTAAAGACAGTGCATTGACACCGCCAGGTGAACTATAGTGAACTTCAGCTTTAAATTCTTGCATTGTAACAGTGCCGCCCCCTTCGCTCCCCGGCCCATTTTCTTTCTCTCCCTTACTCATTACTACATTGTTGCCCCTTCCCGCTCTTTGTATAAAAACTAATCAGACTAATCAGTTGATGTAATAGAAGATGTGATATTGGCACGCAAAGCTTTACTTCCCTAATGTGGCCAGAGCCGAGCCGAAAGAGTCAGAGCCACAGCACTGCAGTTAGCTGCTCTTGCTCTGGCATGGATGTTGGGTTCTGGAAGCTGCTAATGAGGCTGTGGTTGACCCAGATCAGCAAGTCCCAGCAGGGAGGGACCAGGGTGGCATCCAGGGCACGCCGTTAGCTGTTGGCTATTAGCATTAGCACAAACGACAAAGTAAAACAAGGTTTCCAATATGACTGGAAAAACTAGGTTCAGATTTGTTTAGATTGTGTTTTAAGAAAGTGTGCATTTTCATTTGGCTCAAAACTGTGAAATCAATATGAAATACTGACACCAAAAACTCCAAACACCAAAACACCAAAACTAAATACAATATCTGGTCTGTTAGATGCTATTATAATCCAGTGTTGTCTAGGCATGCCATATTATCTCCAGAAACTTGCCTTATAGGAGAGTAAGAGAATGTACAATACCTCAAAATATGGGCAATGTTGAATGACAGAGTTTGGCTTCATGCTGTTTTAGTCATAGACCAGACAGCAAGCAATTTGTTTAATCATTAATCATCATTATCCTCTTTACTAAAATGAGTATGTTGTTCTTATGGTGAAGGAAGGTGTGTAACTGTCCTGGTCAGTGTTGCATGACCAGTGGTGTAGTCACGTTTTCACTGCATGACTATAACAATGTCAGACTTGACACTGAGACAAACCATCAGCACCTTGTCCAGCTCCAGCACCCACATCACAGCACAAGGTTACACTCAAATCCCTCTACACTTCACCAGGCACCAGGCTGACTGGAGGCCAATGTCACTGCAATGCAATGATCCCCTATATGTTGTTCAGCCAAGCCATTTATACAACAAAACTTATAAGATCCTCTTTGTGAAAACTAGCAGCTGATGTAAAGTGTAAAACGGTCAAACTGTGGAGTGGGAGGGTGAAACGCATTAGACTGTAATTCATTTACGGCGGCCACAAAACTGCGCTATTGTGCTCCTTTAATAGCCTTGCCAGTATAACATTATACCCCTAGTGTGGCGTATGCTGCTTGCTTTACACAATAACCATTTTATATGCCCTTGTGAATCTGGAGTGTTTGCATAAAACCCCAGTAAAAGTTGTGCTGAACTTGAACTGCTGCAATTACAGAAGGAGAAAACGTGGCACAGTGTGTTCATTGGGTCTCCCTGGGAGGATTTGGCATCCTAACATGCATTCTAGACAAAGGTTAAAATTATATACTGTATTCAAGAAATTTGGAGTGAGTTAGAGTGAGGTGTTGTTTCCTATCCCTTGCAATGAGTAGTTACCAGGGGGACGTAGAAAGTACAAAGTAATTAAATCCGTTTTGAGTATTAATATTAGCATGCAGAATTTATTATTGCATCAAAATCAAGAACTCGGTGACCTAAGCAAGGTGGAACATGGTGAAGATAGGCTTTGTGAGGTTGGCGGCCATCTTTGAAAGACACGCTTCAGAGGCAGACGACGAAACATGCCGATAAGTGCAATAATATGGGCAATAAGGGCCACGCAGCCAGGAAACATGAGAGGGTGACTTGGTATTTTGATTTGTTGAACCTTAAATAAATCTTGAAATTCAAGGATGACTGATACTGAAAGGGCAGTTCTGTGGAAGTGGCCTGAAAAATGAAAAGTGTGTATTGATGTAAAAACCATCTTCGGCCTATCGCTCCAGAAAAGCAATAAATGATAACAGACAGCTCCATTCTTATCATGTTCAGCCATAAGAAAAAAATCTTCAAAAAGATCAATCAGCCAGCTGTAGAGGGGGGGGGGGGGGGGGGGGGGGGGGGTTGTGGTTCCTCTCCAAACATTACACGCAGACATCAGGATGAACAGCAGAGGAGGATGAGAGGAGGAGGAGGGGGGGTGGGGGGGTGAGAGATGAAAGAGGAAGTCGGCTGAGGAAATGGGGTGACGAATGAAAGCCGAACAGTGAAGGAGGAGGAGGAGGAAAATGAAGGGGTGCCTTCCAGTGCCGGTGCCCCCCTCCTCTGTTTTGTTTTAACAGAAGTTGGCAGCACGGTGCCTGGCCTGGTTGGACACTGGAGCTGCAAACGGTCTCCACCCTGCTTAGTGACTCACTCTGCTGGGGCCTCGGAGTCAAGGCTGCCCTGCCAAACTTTCTCTCTCCTGTACTCTCCTTTCCTCTCATCCCCTCTTTTTTTCTCTTCCCTCTCCAACTGCAAATCTAAATCTACTCACTTCTCTTGTTTCTCGGTTCAATTATAATTCTCAAAGGATGCACTCTGGCACATATATGTGTGTGTGTGTGTGTGTGTGTGTGTGTGTGTGTGTGTGTGTGTGTGACTTGCCACACACAAATTGCTCGTACCTCCCTCTACATTTTTGGGGAATTCTAATACACATTCCAAACATCCAAAGTGACTGACCCCTATCAAAATAATGTTTACAAGCTGGGCTTTACCATAGTTTTGCAGAGTCTGCTTGTAGGGACAGGTTCTCATGTCTCCCTTTAACTTTACATCTTATATGTCTACATTTGTTGTGAAATACGTCCTGAACTTAAATGAACTGTCTATAAATGTATAATTGTGTAATGAGTTGACAAACTCATCGTTTATATATATCTCCATAGTTTATGAGAGGGATATGTTAAGGAAGTACAGAGACAGTGTTTGGGCAGGATTCAGACATCTCAGGTATGTTGCTCTAGGACATTCTTCTAAAATTTACTATGTTCCAAATAAATTAGAGATCCAAATAGCGTCGCTTGGCATCCATTTTAAGAAAGGTAATGGACGAATAAATCTGTTTTATCCACTGTTCCCTGATCTCAAAAGGAGAGAGGTTAAAGGCTGAAAAGTGTTTTATGCACTGTTACGGTGCTGAGGATGTTGGGTTCAGGAGAGCAGAGCCGCTGAGGAATGGTGAACTTGCTAACAGAAATTATGGAACTTACTATATCTCCCGTATTTTGGGGAAATAATGCTTTGCCTTCCCACCACAATCCTCATTAAATTTGAACAAACCCACCACAGTCTATTTTCTTAAGGTCAAAGGTTAGGAGATGGCTTCACACTCTGCCTGGTAAATATAGCTCACCTTGGTTCCCACTGTAAACAACCTTGTGATGTCAGTGATGATCCCGGGGCCAGGATGAGGACAATAAACAGGAAGTGGCTCAGCAGCAAGCTGCATCCCATAATAATCAAGAGAAAAACACAGACAAACAATCCAAAATCACAGCAAGACACAAAGTGACAGATAACACAGACAAACGACCCAAAATCACTGCAAGACCCAAACTTACAAATACACCAAGAACAACAAGCTAGAGAAACACAAACAACCTGAATTCCCAGAATGCCTCACAGCTACAAAAGAGTACATCAAATGCACCGATCTACAGAATCACCCAAACAGACCTATAAACAGAGACACAGAGGCTTGTCGAAACAACAAGAAAAGTGCAGAGAGAAAGATACAAACAGACTTAAACGTAGCAAGATGTAGTGTGAGAAACATTGTACAACCGCTTTCATAACATCAGTGTTTTTCATGTTGGATTTACAAGAGTGATTGCTCCAAGAGAGGCTGGGATCAAGTCCAGTTTTGAAATATTTTCAAAGTCGAACGCATTTGAATAATATTGGTAGAAGTCAATAGGCAGCAGTGAGGACAGCCTTTGCGTTTCATCAACAGCAAAGCCCCCTCTCTGACCACCTGATCCCTCTCATGGTCACATAAATCCATTGTGAACCACTCACTCTCACTGTAAACAGCTGGAGCCAATGTTTTAATGTGCTACAAACAGATAAAGATAGGAATATACTGTAGGGATTCCCTTGCTTGCTCCGCACTCTGGCTGACAGCAACATGAGAGAAACCATCTGCACACGGTCTTGTTATTGATGGGTTCACCTCTTGCCCTTTTCTTCACTGTCTATAAATATGAAATAGTTTCACAGATTGTGTTTGCTGCTAATTGCCTTTCTTTGAATGGTAAAACTGTTTAAAATCAAGGAAATCTAAAATCCTGGACATACTGGCAGACAGGACGCGTTGGTATATGAATGCTTCTTACAATATCAGAGATGCGCTGTAACTAATTGAATGTAGACTGTGCTAAGTCTGGTCTTCTGTAAGCAAAAACAGCCTATCCATAGGTCTACTAATTGACTTGCTGTGCACTGGCAATTAGCATTAATCTGCAGCGCCTACAACTTGATATTTGCTAAGTAAAAAAATGTTTCTAGCTCTAGGGGAGAAAAGATTTAAGACATAATAACACACCGGCAAAACACAGATTGAGCGCACACCACAAATTATAGCCTGCCAAAGTATTTCTAACAGCCTATTATGCAAGACATGTCTCTATCATCTTTACAAGAACTTTTGTTTTTAATAGTCCAAAACCTTACTAATGCATGATCAAGTCACTATAGCCCTACTTCACGTTGTTTATAGTCAGCTTTTTGATTTGTGTGCAAAATGAAATCACGCTGAGCATAAAGAAAGTCCTAGGGTGAACCCTGGTTGTGATAGTGCTCACTGGCTTTTCTTCCGCATCGCCCTTCCTTCATCTGTGGCCGACAGACTGCGGGACAATTGGGACTCACCGTGTGTGTGCAGCTGCTAAAGCCCGTTCCCTCCCAACTCAGACCGCTGACCACGGTAACAGGGGGAAGGAGAACTTGAAAGGCAACCTCGGTGACTGTACTTCACACCTATTTCTCTGCCTCACACACAAGTGCGCACACACCCTCTCTGTCTGCCTGTGTGTGTGTGTGTCTCTGTCTCACACACACACACACACACACACACACACACACACTCACAGATACAGACAAACACACAGCTGCCTGGAAGCTGTAGATAAGGAGATCGAGCTGTGAGAGAAAAGGGGAGGGGGTCGCTAGGATGAAGTATGTGTGTGTGTGTGTTTGTGTCTGTGTGTGTGTGTGTGGTGGTGGGTTTTTTTTGTTGTTTTTTCTTTTTTGGAGGGGGGGTGGGGGGGGGGGGTGTACTCTACAGGACGTCCTGAGAATGTAGAGCTTCTGAACAAGGGGACAAGCCACACACCACGTCTAGCAAAAACCATATAACATTCACACACGGGCACACACACACACACACACACAGAAACAGCAGACACCACATACCCCATGTCATGGCTCACATACAATACAGATGATGGTAAAAGCCCTAGGCGAACATCACAGCATGGAGGCCGATGACAAAATGAAAAGGGAAAATGTCCCATATATCAAAACAGACATTAACAATCAATAAGCACACAATAACGACCGTGGAATCGCGGCGGCTGATTCACCATATGGCAGATATTCATAAAGCAGCTCTTTATGGAAATGAGGGGTAAAGTATAACTGATATACGACCGATGCTTTAGCCGTGGCCACTGGTGTTTCAGCTGGTCTGAAAAACAGCAGCAGCAGCTAAACAGTGTTGGAGGGCCTAACGATGTCATTAGCAGCAGGCATACGCAGATGGAACTGCCTCTCCATTTCCCTAACGACTGCACCATAGGAAGAGAAGCAAGGTCTTCTCAGCATTGTTTTTCCTCCTGGGTCCATGGTGTGTGTGTGTGTGTGCGTGCGTGCGTGCGCGTGTGTGTGTGAAAGAGCTCTCAGCAGCAGCAGCCTTCCTAATGGGATGTGTTGTATACAGGGGGGCCTGGGAAACAACAGTGTAACCAAAGGGAAGAGCAGAGGGAAAACAAGGACCCCTCCCTGTCCAAGTCTGGGACAAACATGTTTAACACACACACACAAACACACACACACGTAGACACACACACACCTCCTCTCTCTCCTTGCAGGCTGATTTGGAGCAGAGCCAAGTTTCCTTTTGGACACCTCTCTTAGTTGCGTGTACTGTTTTTTTTTTTTCTTTCTATTGGCTAAGTCTGGTATTTGAAGAATACGTTTTGATCTTAGATCAGACAAACAATGCGCCTCGGCCCATGCGTCCAACATCTCTGGTTTTAGATTGAGAGGAAGCTGAGGGACACATCTATCTCTGTGTATACTCTCTTTTCATCTTGTTTATTAGCCAACATGCCCTGTGGTCCTGAGAGCTGCCAGCCAATGACAGACAGGGGATGGGAGCTGGCACGGCGCCCCGCTGGAGCAGGTGCAGCCAGAATAGGAGATAAGGAGAACATGCTGACAGATCTGCCGATCAACTTAAAACACTGATTCAGAGGGTTGATACAAGGCTACTTTTGGCTGACTGGACACTGCGGTATTATATGGCGCCCATGTGAGACTGGGTGGCTCTCTCTTAGCTGTGTGTGTGTGTGTGTGTGTGTGTGGTGTGTGGGGTTAGAGGTGGAATCGGGGGTGGGGAAGGGGTATTGCAATGTGTGTGTGTGATTGTGTGTGTGTGTGTGTGTATCTGTGTGTCTGTGTTAGTCCAGTCCAGTGCCAGGGCTCCTGTGCGACCTCGTGGAAAATCCTCCTCAGCGGTTTCCTGTGGGTCTCCATTATCAGGCCTCGTTGATAGACCAGCTTTTCCCCCCTACTTCCTCCCTCTCTTCCTCCCCTTCCACCCCACTTCCCCTCCCACACTCCTCTCAATCACATGAATCACCGCTGCCACAGAGACGGCGAGGGGCTGGCAGCAGCTATAAACTACAATCTCAACACACGTACAGTCAAATTACTCAGTATACCTTTCACTGTACAATGAGGTCATTTCTTCCCCTTAGTGCCATGTAAAGCAATGCCAGTCAGTGGCATGCATCACCGACTCTAATCCAGAAATGCTGGGATGCCGGACTATGTTTCATGATTGTGCTGTGTGTGTGCGTGTGTGTGTACTCAGATTCATATACAGAGTAAAGTGCATTACATGAGACAAATGTTGAGTCACTTTAGCATGAAGTCATTCCTCTTCTTCTGTCTTGGGTGTGAAAGATGCCAGTCAGGATGGAGCTTGTCCTATTGTGACTTCCTTGGCAAGCCCTCGCATTTTGCATCTCACAGCAAACACATTTGCCAGGAATTCAAAAGAGACAACTCGGCACATAGATGGAATGAAAAACTGTGCCATTCGAGCTTGAGTGACGGTACTATTGGACACGAGCTAACAAATTATATCAAATATCAACTTAGTCTGACCTGCCAGTCCAATCTCAAGGAATATGCACCAAATCTTGCAATTTGAACATCTGCAGTGACAAATTTCAAAAGTTTCTTCAAAGACAAGGTATGACTACTGTATTGCTACTGTGTGTTATTGACTTTTTCTAATAAAACACATAGTTTTATAGTTGTGCAGTGTGTCAGTGTACAGTGGGTATTGTCCTGCACAGCCACTGTCCAAAGCCATCGTCTGACACAGCCTTTGTAAGGACCAACTGCCTCATGGACTGAAACACAAAGCTTTGGGGTCTTGCCGCTTGTCAGCAGTGATAGGACGACTCTTGGCAACCCACGTTGTTACCAAGACAACATAAACAAACATAGCCCTACCTGATGGCGGTGGGGGATGAAAGATGGCTGCTGGTCAATAAACACACAGTATGAGGTGAAATGAGTGTGAGCTTCAAATGACCAAATCCTTGTCTTGTTTTCAATGAGGATTAATGGGGGATGGGAGAGCGAGGGGAACAAAACGAGAAAGGAGAAACCGAGAGAGAGTGTACGTGTGTCCATCAGTGTGTCTGTGAGTGTGTGTGTGTTTGCGTGTGTGTCTGAGAGAGAAAAAGAGAAAGAGAAAGAGAGAGACGGGTGGGGAGCGGGGGTGTGTGTGGGTGTGTATGTGTGCAGGGAGGGGGGTTAAAACATGACTAATCTTGCTGTCTTCCAAAGTAGGTCCATAGTAAATCTTTCTTAAAGTTTTCCAGGATGTGCAACACATGTAGAGGATTGATCTATGGCAGTGATCGCAGTGCCTTCCAGCGAAGGCATGGCTGTTGTTCGCTACAGGACGTGACACTGAGCATGTGTGGGGGGCTTGATAGAGAGGCAGAGGCCGATGAGAAAAGGAAAGAAAATAAAGAGAGGGAGGAAAGGGAAGCACTTAGGTGTGCTTGATATCCTATCAGCACCCAATACCCATCTCAGCCATGGAAAAACACCACGGACAGCATGAATGGGATTCAGTATTCAGCTTAAATGAGACAGCTTGAACATAGCCGAGCACATTTTGGACTCGGGACGGGGGCAGAGATCAAATGGTGGATGGATAAAAGCTTGGAAACAATACGCAGTTCCCCATGTGTCCAAGAGCCAAATACGCCGCAGCAATTTGAGTTCCTTTTTGTTCTTGAAAATGCTCCTCAGATGTTTGACGCAGGACCAAAAGTGGGAGGAGGAGGGAGACAAAACAAACAGCAATTAAGGTAGTTTGCGAATCAGTTGGAAAGCCTCATGATCCATCCTTTAGGAAACATCTGCCATATTGATGTATGAGTCCAGGAAAAGACAAATTCCTTCTATCCCTGTAAAACGAACCTTGGTAGGTTGCCTATTTACCCACATCTATCCTGACAATATTTCTAATTCTGGCCTTCACATCAAAATGGAGATGAAGTACATGCACACTTGAATGCATAAACACACACGCCCATACACACACACACAGACACACATGCACTAACACACCTGCTTGCATACACAAACACACTTACACACAAAGACGTTGCATGTACACAAAGACCTTAGCGCTTGGGTGTGCACACACTCAAGCACACACACACGCACACACGCAGCCTGTTTTTTGCTACACTCCAAAATATATCCCTCATAAACATTTATAGTCCAAACACTGATAACACCACCCCTATCGCTTGCTTTCAGCTGGAAATTCCAGACAACCGTCCGATAGGGAGAGGGGATAAGAACAGATCTTTTGAAGCAGAAAGCTGTTGCCTGTCTGGAGAAGAAACATTTTTCATAATCCCCGGCAAATGCTACAGTGTCTATTTGTGCGTCTGGATATATCTGGAACGAAAAAGAGTTCAAGCACCTCAGCTGTCGGTCCAAACAGCCATGAAATTCCCCCGAGAGGAAGCAGAGATAGAGCAGATACAAGATTTACTGTGTGAGATAGATGTGAAAGATACAAACAATAGTTTTACAAATTTACCGTGCGCTCTGCTGAGCGGGAACACCAAATGATCGTAAAAGCAGAAGTGGGGAAATACCACTGTACTCTTTATTGTACATCCAACCTCACTAGTCTTCAGGGAAATCATCCTCGTTGGGAGTGTTGGAGAGACTGTAAATCATTGTTTAAATCAGGCTGCATAACACTCAAGTACGGTTGGGAGAAATAGGAAGATTAATGAGAGACCCCCACAGAGAGGCAAGCACGCAGTCTGCTTTATGTGACTTGACATAGTGTTTTACACCTTGTTTGTGCGTGTATTTATGCGTGTGTGTGTGTGTGTGTGTCCATGTGCACGTCTGTGTGTTTACGCTCTACATTAAACAGCGTAACTTGGTTATTAAGCTAAAAACTGCAGACAGAGGAAAAATCCAACATGGCGGTGGTTTAGGTGGCTTGTTGTGCAGTAAACAGAGGAGCAGGCTGCAGTGTGCCTTTGTTTTCATATCAACACTGAGCTGTTCACCCAAAGGACCAGAGGACACACACACACACGTCTTTTCTCTCCCCTTTGACCTACTGTACCACTCAAGTTACCCTCGACTCTAATAGAAATGAAATAAGGATATCACGCCCTAGTTGATATTTTCATACCAAATTTGATGCATGCATATTTTAAGTTAAATTCAATTAACCATTTCTTTTTACGTTTTCTTTTTTTTACATGGGTAATTCAAATAGAAAGAGGAGTGCAATAAAACACAGAATGAAATTATTAAACAGGAAACGTGGACATGACAGGACAATACATAAAGCACAGCACGACAAAGATTACGCAACAAAGACATTCATCAACTAAAATTTCACCAACTATGAATCAACAATGGGGTAGCGGAATTTTTTTTTCTGTACTTTCCCCTTTTTCACTTCAGGTTCATTTCCCTGAATCTCGAATACAAATTCAATCTGCACTTTGTTCTGTGTTATATTACCATGGTTAGGCAGAGTAGGAGAAAAATGTCATTCTCTCTCATGCTATAAAACCACATACTACATTCTAGATGGGCACTCCAACACAGGAACAGAGAGGCTGAATCAATACTGCAAGAATCCCACCAACTACACAGTTCAGGCAGGAAACGTGTTGCTGGGCAGCTCTGAAAGACTTGATTCTTTAGAATGTTTACAATAACAAAAAGCAATCAGGGTCCAAGGTCACACAAATAGGGTTGGATGAGCTATCAAGTTCAGTTTAACAAACAAAATGTGTAAACCTTTCTAATTGGACAAAATCACAGAATAACCCAATGAGATCTTTTTCTCTTTTTTTTTGTTTTTTTTGTTTTAACCTTGCAGCCAAACACAAATAAGCCAAACCCAAAGTGCAAATTAAAATGTTTTACCAAGATTAATGTTGCATCAACAAGTGTGATTGCATGGCAACTGAATGGCAGCAAAATAGACAGACTTCGATTTAGATGTTCTTTTCTGACTTCTATTACTTGACATGCCACCACATGAAATCAGTGCAGACTAAATATTGACAACGGAAAACCATTGCAGCCCAACCATTGTGCCCAAAGCTTACCAACAGGCCAAATAGAGGTTAGAGAAAATAGACTTGCACGCCTATGCACTACACATGCAAACCTTATATATATGGATCTTGGTATTTTTCTTCCTCTGTGGTGTTTGTAGTACTCGTTTAGATAAAGCAGAGATACGGAGTAGTCTGGCCTACAGCAGGACTGTAGAGTTAGATCAGAAGCCAGACTCTGAGACAACTTGGCCGACGCAAAGATCCATCTGTCTGTGCCGTGCTGAGAGGAGCGTGTAGGGCATAGAGTCACACACACACACACACACACACACACATACACACCTCCCATCGCCAGCTGGGTCAGAGAAAGCAGCACTTGGGGAACAGTTGACACGCTGATCTCTTTAATGGTTACATCCTCCTCCACGCCCAACGCCCCAGACACTCAAACACACACATGCACACACACACACACACACACACACGCACACAAACACGCACACACACTCTAACGCTTTCATTAGTTCAAACCAACTGACAGAAAAAATACATATTGCAACATTCCTTCCCTCCAGATTCACATCCTAACACACACACACACACACAACTCTCTCTCTCTCACACACACACACACATACACACACACACTATCCTCTAACCACCCCCCACTTCCAAGCAATCAGAGGCTCAGAATAGGAAGGAGGGAGAGGAAGCGGCCAGGCATTCACAGGCTGGGAACAAGGAGAAGGAAAAACAGCCGGAACCTGGAATTTACGGAGGAAAAAACAGCGGCCATCCAAAAATACCTCAGGACCATCTCCGCAGATAAACAGAAATATCATTACTCTCATCCTCCAGCTCAGGACATCTTTCCTTCCATGTTTCCTTCATCGCATCCTCTCCTCCTCCTTTCTGCTCTTACCAAGACTCTGAAATTAACTGCTCAATACCAAGGAAACTCTCTTTCTTTCTGACATTCGCCATCCTGATCTATTGCTCTTCAGATCTGACCCCCCCATTCCCTCTCTCTCTCAATTTCCCACCCTCCCTCCATGTTACTCCAGTCAGGAAAAGCCAGGCAGCAGGTCTAACTATAAACCTCATTAGGCCCTGGGCTAATCAGCTCTAAGTGGAGGCGTTGAGTCCTCAGTCTCCAACAGCAGATCAGAGACCCCCAGCCAGTTTCGCTCGGTTCGCGCTGCCGGTGGGGGATGAGTCCGGTCCCTTCCGTGCCGCGCCGCTAAGTGTTTTACCCTTTTGCTTCCTTTACTCTCCATTCTCGTTTACATAACAGCTTCCTATAGAGCACTGTACGAGGGTTTGCATTTCACCGTGGTCACGCAAGCAGGCAGCTAAAGGGTGTTAGTTGCAATCTGTTGCGCATTCTGGAAATGTGTTGGTAAACAAGATGAGAAGAGGAAAGAGGAAAAGAAGAGGGACATCTGGGTTGGGAAAGGGATTCGTACTGTACGTCCCTCAAAAATGTCTTCTGGCACCCTAAATCCTTATGTGTACACATTAAATCGTCATATTAACATTGAATATTTACAAGGCACTATCCATCAGAGTGGCCAAGCCATGTATTATGGATCTACTAAACATAAGTTAGTGGGCAAGTAAAGATCTACTCAGCTTTTACCAAAGATCTACTCCCTTCAGCAGAGCTGATAAGGTCAGCAGGTCGTCACGGAGACTTGGACACCACTGTGACATAGTCCTTCCTGTGGCTAAGCGGTAGGGCTCACTGACCCTGAGGTCATTTCCTCTGACCTCTGCTTCCTAATTGATTCAATTTCCTAGCCAATGGCCTCCTATTAGGATGTTCTAATAGACCCAAACCTGCTATACCAGTAGATCCCCTTCCTTTGTCTCCAAAAAAGGATAAAAAGGACCTGGGAGAGCTGACTTTGTGTCACTAAATCTTGTCATCCTACCTACATGTGACATGAGTAATGTACACTTCCACCATATAATTATATGTTTGTCCTCAATTTTTTTTAAAAACGCCCTTAGCCTTTAAATGACACCATTAACCTTTAGATGACATCATCCATTGAAGTGAAGTGATACACAGCAGATGTGGGCCCGCAAATGGAAATAAAAACTCTGTCATTGGACATGTGATGGTGAGTCAACCTGAGTTTACCTGAGCTAAATGACAACATACAGGGATAATGTCAGAGGCCACGGCTACACTTGTCATCTCAACATGATCCTTGAGATCTGACTCTGAATTCTGACTGAATTTTATGAGATCCCATCGCTGTATCCACACAAGCATATTTGCTTTACTTTTACTCTAACTCTCCATCTATTTACATTGCTTATATGTGCGTTGTGTCTGGGTTGCGTATACAGATGACAGAAATACAATCACAATGAGAGCCTGACCACTTCCATGTTTTTTTCAAGATCCGATAGCAATGTGACAAAAATCTGATTTTTGTGGCTCCAGACCAGTCACTTAAAATGTCCTGGTGTGATCGGATGATAAAAGTCACATTAAAAAGACGAGTGTAACCACGGCCACAGCAGTTGGTTTACATCGTACACATCTACCTGGTGGGGGTCAAGGTCAGGACTGTAATACTAAGATGTGACATTGGCTATACTCTACTCAAAATGGTATATACTGTATATCTGGCACTTTATTATTACTTTCAGTTTAACTTTCAACTGCTTTTAGTTTACCTTGTCACAGGAAATTCAGTTAAACAGGCAATTTATTTCAATTTTAGTCGTGTCATGATCAACATGTAAAATGAATAATCAAGTTAGTAGGTATATGGTTTCAAAAATATCTGTAAATATCAAACATTTCAAAAAGATCTAACTACTGTATTTTTTCCAGTAAATGTAATGGATTACATTCATCCATTCCTCTGTAATCTGATGTGATCCTACATGTGATGTATAAGCTGCAGACAGGACAGCGGCAGGCCCCATGTGACCACTGTTTTGCCCTCACCCGCTGCCTGTTCTGGGCTCCAGGCTGACTGCCTCAGAAGACAGGAGGCGGGTGCAGAAAAGTACCATTTCTTCATTCACGTGTATATCCAATTACCATTCAAGATTGTGCATTTACACATCAAATCCCCTTAACAATACTTCAGATAAATCATTTTCCAAGCAATTTGAATAAGATGCACACTGATATTTGCCACAATACTTGGCATGCATGCACATTATCCTTTTTGCTGTTGGTTTTCTTGGCCTGCGGTAGACCAGTTTCCATGATGATGTTCTACTTTGTGTTATATACAGAGATACATGTGAAAGGGATGAGAAGATGCATATAAACAGCTTAATCCAAGTAAAACCCATTCTTAGATATGGACTATTAGAAGGCTGTATGCATGTAAACAGAATCTGACATCAGGGTAATCAAACTAGTTATTAGGACTATAGATCAGCATGCTTCAGTTGCTTCATTCGTTCATTGGCCTTGTTCTTCGTCCATCACACATGAATTGGATTTTGAAAAAACTTAGTGGCATGACGTATTCACCACTGTGTTGCGACATGTTCAAAATCATACTGATTCACCCACTATATGTTTTTTGTTTACTTTGTCCATATGTCACATGCGATATCCGAGACAAGGCTGCTTGAATTTTACAAAATATTTGGGATTAATGCATCTCACGACTGCGTTCCTGCATTATCACAATTACACAAATTGGCCCAAGGGAGGCGCTGCATTATCCGTTTGTTTGTCCAAATGCTGATCGCATTTTGACACAATTTGGTGGAATGATGCATCTCACCACTGCAGAATACAGAATAAATAAAAGCAAAAAATAACAAAAACAAACACCGGTCATGAGGGGGAATGCATCATGTGTGGGAGACGACATGTTTACTGTTGCCTTGTTCAAGATGGAATCATGGGCCTGTGGACTGTGCAGAAAACAGGAAACCAACACGCAAACTTCACTTATTCATCAAATTCCTATTATTTACAATGGGCAGTGTTACATTCTGTGACCTTTGTCAGGCTTTTGCCTAAATCAGTGTGACTGGAGCGGGTTTTTTTCAATAACACTTTGTCAAACACTAGCATTGATAAAAAATAAACCGATGAAGATACTTAGCATCAGAGAAATAGCTTCATCAGCAAAACTTCAAATGGCTAACGGTTTACTTGATTACAGACCACAATGTCGCTAAAAATAAACAAAGATTTCAATACGCCTGCTCTTTGTTTCTTCTACACACCTGGCACTACGCCTGAAGTGTGCAAAAGAATTTCTAGGGTTTGTGGCAGTTAGAGTTCAGGGGATGCTTCATGAAAAGAATGCTATGAAACAGCAAAAATCACATTTGTCTGGATATATTGGACTTAACAAACTTTGCTTGGATTGTTGATTAACTCTGTTTAGAAGTTAGCAGGAAGAAAATTCCAGTGACTTCAAGTAAGCCATAGCCAGTTAAGTTTTGCTGATGCGGCCATTTCTCTGATTGCCTTGTCCCACTCTTGCTTTCACTAAGAGGCGTCTTCATCTGCAGCAGTTTCTGTTTATTAGTTTTAGTGTTTGACATTTTCCCAACGCAACGTCTTATTCAAACAAGCCTGCTCCCAGCACACTGCTTTAATCACAAACTCCTCTTTTAAGGTAAATACAACTGGATAGGCTGTCAGATAGGCATTTCACAAAATTGAGCTTGTGGTTGTTAGGTATGGCATTTCGGATGTGTATGTGCACGTACACGTGCACATGTGTTCATATGTGTGTGTGTGGTAGCCCCACTGAGAGCGTTATTACAAAGAGCCAATAGGAGCGAAGGACCACACTCTAGCACATCCTGTTTGACTTGACCTCAGAGGATATTCTCCTTTCCCAAGCAAACAAACCGCCGGGCTTTTGGATCGTACCAACGTCGGAGGGGAAGGGAGGGGACGGGAGACGGGGGATGTCTCTGGTGGGGAATCAGTGGGTAGAACTGAGTTTTAGCAACACAGAGAAGCTAGAGAGTTGCTGCTTTGCCAAAGAGCAGCTCACTTTTAATCTCCAACAAGATAGATAGGTGTATTTGTAAGTTTTAGGGCATCAACATTGCCTACAGCTGTGAGTAAAGATATTTCATGAGCATACAAACTGACCCAATGACCCAATGATGAAAAAAAAACATAGGGCATACTATCTATAATTGAAAAGCTCCACCAGCCGACAGTTTGGGACACATCTCAAAGCCATTTTTGAATGTTCACGGTGTTCTAGTCAATGGGGATTTGTTAAGCCTATTTTAGGCTCACACCCTCCCAAATCTAGACCCCAATTGAGGACCAGCATTTAAATAACCCTTCCTCCATCACATCACACAGCCAATTCCATCTGACACTCGTTATTTTGCTACTGACGTCTCAAAATTTGTTAATTTATTACTTTACATATGGTCCTCCAGAAAGGCGTCTCCTCCTCTCCTCATGCTGTATCTGATTAATCCATTATTTGGTTAAGTCCTACTGTTGTCCCACTCGCTGCAGTCTCCCTGTGGTGTTTCCCCCAGCTAAGGGTGGGCCAGCATGGTGCTGCCGAGAGACTATTGGGATTAATGCTGCCAACTGACACTAATCTCATTGTGGTTAAGGCTTTGGAGAGACTGTGTACACCCACTTTACTCTCACTCCCAAACACTCGTATTTGTGGCACCAATCCACCGGGACATTTTATGCCCAAGGAAGGATTTATTTAGTGGATTCTCCCCCTCACTGCTCAGCTTATGGGTGATATAGCTGAGTTACAAACAGAATTTAGGCTGGAATACTGCCAGCTGTGTTTTTTTTGTTTTTTGTTTTTTTTGTTTTTTTAAAGGTATGTTTTTAAATGATTCAAATTAAAGTTACATTAAAGAATTTGTTTCAGGCATGCAGAAAAGAAGAATCAAATGACTGTATAAAGTTATTTGTTCATGTTAAACACAAAACAAGCAATAAGAGTGGTTGAGTTTGGTATTAACTCTATGTTTCGTGGTAAACCTCTTATTTTACTGCAGGAGGTCCCACTAATCTACGGCCTCGATCTTGACCACATGCTTCATATATTCACTCTGAGCATTAATTACCAAAGGTGGTGTGAGTCCTTCCACTTATCTGAATGAATAATGAAGGATCTCTGGGCATGGCAAATGATATTCAATGCTTTTATCAACTTCAGGAGCTGCTGTCACTATATTTAGCCTATATAGACTGTGTTTCCATGGCTACAAGAATCAAGTGCAGTGAAAGCAGCAAATTTATACAATCTATATACTCTGAGATGTGATATCATGTAGATAATAACAACATGTGTGCAAACTTCTGAATTAATTTTTGCATCTGGGTCTGGTAATATATCAAATGCAATCCCACATAAAAATCATTAGCTTTTCCACCTTCTGTATACACCAGAATGCAATCCATTATTATTTCCAGGCACAAATCTATGTACCTCCTCAAAGTCTCAATTAAGAGATTCTTTGTTCTCTCTTTGTTCTTATCTAAGCTCTATTGTTCTTTGTGTGGAAGTGTTTCTGAAACTCAAAGATAACTTATAATATAGATAATAATAATAGATAATAAATTAAAAATAAAGTGTTTGCAATTATCAACATGACTAGAGCTGACCCTGACCCCGCTCATACACAGATCACGGCGTTCTCAGAAAAGGTGAAGGCTGATGATGATGATGATGATGATGATTACGTCACCTTCCCCAGAGTGTGCAGGACAGCGAAACAACCCTGGCAGTTCATGTTGCCGGTGTTCTCGTCAAAAGGCCAGGTCAGTGCCGGCACACTGCTGTTTGTAGTAAACACCAAAAAGGCAAAGAAAGGGAATGAAAGTTCCAAAACAGTGCATGGGGGAGCCATCATCCCGGCAGACGCAAGAGATTTAAGGGGCATTACGCTCTTATGAAGAACCAAATGTCATTACGAACCTAATGAACTCGTGAAGCGTTGAAGTTCTTGTTTTATAGGTCACAAACATGCCTGATATATGATCCCCCTGCAGCACTGTGTTAGTGATGATGATGGTTTAGCAACATGTGTTGACTTTAAATCACGGACTTTAAACAGTCACGCTTTATTTGGATACTCCAATGTTGATACTCAGCTTTCTACCAAGTAACTATTATGCGTCACTAAAAAGTCTACTGAGTTTCATTTGATACAATAGTGTGAAAAGTAGTCTATGGATATTCAGTGTCTGGGTTAGGGTTAATCTTCAAGGCAAATGACACTTTGTTGAACATCTACTTTTTGTCACCTGATAGTTTGTTGAGTATCAACATCGGACTATCCAAAATAAAGTGTTACCCTTTAAACATATTGGTATAAATACACGCTGCATTCTGGATTCATCTAGACCCTGGTTTCGTAAATTATGGGGCAGAACCCAAAAACCAGTCAGACTTTTATTCTGTTGGGTCCTCCTAATGGAAAAGCAGCAATATGATTAAATCCAGCATAAAAGACTTCAGGTTTTAGAAAGGTTTTAGAACCCAAAATCTACACATTCACTTGGCTTTCATCAAAGAGACCAACACTTCTTAGCTGCTAAACCTCTCCAGGCCATTTCCTTCACCTGTAACTGGAGTAAATGACAAATCCAGAGAGACTCAAATCTGACGACTGCTTTTCTCTGACTTTCTTTTATGAAGGTCACCAGTAACTTCCTTTTGGGAGCTCTTTTAGGTGTGACTCAGAGGGATTCAGCCTACAGCCGGGAACTGAACCTGTGAGTCCGAAGAGCAGGTCGTAAATCCACCCGCCTCCTCTGGTCTTACTGCCAACGTCAATGTCAATCTGCTGCAACATATTGGCCTCCCTTCACTTAAATCAAGATTTACAATACTTTTACGATAAAGCCCAGCTGGACTTCAAACATAAGCTGTATTGAGCAGCAACAGAGGAGAGCAAATATGGCCGGGGCCTCCTGATCAATATAACAGGTGGCCCATCAGCCAGCAGGGCTGCAGCAGATAAATATGACCTCATAGAAATGTATTATATAGCGTTAACTCAATCAGTTGTCATATACCCATGACCTGGAGGCTAAATCTATTTCACATGATCTACTTCTGTCAGACTTTTCTGTAACATACATCCAAATCATGTATATGGTAAAGACATGTAAAAATTGACAATGTCCAAGGCTTTAAATGAAACCATGTGTAGTCAGCTGTCTGATACCAAGAGTATCTTTTCATTTCTTGTCTTCACTGTCACTACAGTTAAGATGTAAAACTGAAAATATCCAATAAATCAAACCACACATAACTGAAGTCGAGTAAGAAAGCTGCATGCCTTGCACAGCACTATGGAGCCTAGATGAAGAATCTTCTCCTTCCTTCTCTTCTCTGCCATTGGAGTGTCATGAGTTTTTGTATATGTCTTTATAACACACAAAAAAAAGAAATAGACTTAAACAATGGCTTAAAGGAATACACCAAGTTTTTTTTGGCTCTTTGGTCTAATTTTGCAATGAGAAGATTAGTTGTCTCTAAGTGAACTAAATAAATGTTGGGACATACAGAGAGAGACAGGTGTAAATCTTCTTGTATAGTTGCACAATGAGCTGATCAAAGAACTTATTTTCTCTATTCCTTTGAAGTTGCATTAGACATGTATGAGCATATATCTCTCTTTTCATTTTCATGGACTCATAAAAAACACGTGATGAAAAGCAGAGGCTAACGTCATTGCGGCATTCTTGCTTCATGTTTAATCCAACAGCATTCTGCACATTCCGTCGACAACAATAGATATTCCAGTGTCCGTTCTCCAAGCAATCAACCTGTTTACACTTCCTTGTCAGAAGATCACAGTTTATTCATGAGAACCGGCCAGAATGGTGAGAACAGGAACTAGGGCTTTCTCCACAGCGTCCCTCAAATCCTCGAACAATTGGAAAGCCATCAGTCAGACAGACTGAACAATCTGGCCTGGACCTGCAAACCCACGGCTCTCTCTCTGAACAGGAGAAGGCAGGGGGAAGCTGAAGAGACATCAAGCTAGATGCTTTTTTCAACTAGCCTGACATGCAAATACAAGCTTGTACACACACACAACATCAGAAGATGAAGCCTAGATCAGGAACTAAAGTCTGGTCAGTCAGACCCTGCTGTGTTGCTGTAAAGATGAAAGCTTTGATACAACATCTTAATATATGCAGGGCCCCAGCTTGTGGTTTGGTGAATGGGTCCAAACACCCTCGGTATGAGCAGCGCTAGAGCAGTTGGCTTGTTGTAGGCTCCAGTTGCTGCCTGGCATTGCATAAGAGTGTAATAAAACAATCCCTTTTCAGTGAAGGATGTTCTAAACAAACGCTTCAATAAGACCGCAGAAAGCATGTGTTGACAGCAACTCAGCTCTCCCTCAACTCCTCCTTTGAACGTGTTTGTGAGTGCAGACATCAAGTGACATGTGTTTAAATTTTCTAAATTCTGTTTAGAAGTTCATACATTTCTTACTTTTTCTTCTTTTTTTACAAATGTCTTTCAAAAGAACGTTATGAACTACTGTACCCTAAACTGTTTATAACATTTATCACTGATAAAATAGCTTACCCACATGGTCATAGCACTTAATTCAATAGGTCAGATCTGTGTCTAGTGCAAGCAGCACAATAACAACACAGGCCATCTGACACTGACAGCATTACAGTAAAGGGCATGTAGGGCTTGTTTCAGCTGCGTAGAAAAGACCATAAGTCTCACATGTCATTTGATTTTCCACATAGTCCAGGAAATTTTGTGCTATCAGCTGTGCTCACTTGTTAAACCTACTATAAACTGCAATTGTCACACTTTTATGGCAGTTTTATGTTAGCTGGACTGGAGACATATGGCTGTAAAGGAGATAAGCTTGGTTATATTTGCCATTAGAAACCATTACTGGCCAGACAGGCAGTGCAATAACGAGGGCAAACCTGGAATCACAACTCAATTTGTCCATCCAGAATATCAGCCAAACACATGATGTGAAGGTGAATAAGGTTGCTACACAACAGACAGACAGAATATCAAACAAGTTGGAAAAATGAGTGCGGAAAAACCCAAATATTATATTTTCAGCAATGCAATTATTCTATAAAGCATAATATCATGACTAAACCAGTCTGTACTTTTAACAATAACACTTGAATACTCTAATAGAGATATTCTAAACAAAGTGTTAGATATATTCTATTTTCAGTCTGAGATCTCACTACATTAAATCACAATTAATCATCCACATTTTTAAGTCAGTATCAGAATCAGCAATCGTGAGTGCACAGACACAGAAAAGAGCTGGCATGCCCCAGCCGAGCCAGAGGCATTGTTTCTCTGTGGACGCATTAGAGACACAACAGGTGTGTCAATATGACAAGCATTCAGCCAATCCACTGTGTCTGCCTCATATAAACACTGAACAAATATAGATGCTCTCCATTTTCACTCTCAGCAGCGCACAGCTTCCATATGAAAGCAACAGATGAAACACAAACATTCAGAGATCAAGTAGAGTTCAAAAGAAAGAAAGACCACATAAAAAAGGCACGATAACCAATTTTCCCTTCAGAAACAATCAAACTTACAACAACTTTCTAAGCATAATATATTCCATTAATTCATAGATAATACCGATCATGAAAGTAAGTTATTTTTAGGAGAGTAACTGTTAAGGGTTTGCAGGCCTTTTGGAGCTTCTGGTTTCTGTTAGGGGCACTACAGTTTTCCAAGAAAAGCTGTGAGAGTTGCCAGAGCAGATTGATTTAAACAGATTACAAACCCAGTGTACAGCTATCAAAATTCAAACCAGAAATTAATCCCTGACATAGCCTAATAACAGGGGAATTAAATGAGTGGTTGTATTCTCTTAGACTGAGGGAGTTGTGTTTCTGTGTAGCTGATGACAATCACATGATGACTTTAAGAATGGGTTTCAGATCGTTATGCTACTTTATTTACACTGGAAGTAATCTATCTTTAATACAACATAAGTACAGGCATACAATTAATTTAGATGCACAGTTCAACAGTTCAACCCTAACAAAAAAAGCACTGTAATGTTCTGTGTCTGTGGTACTCATAGTGAGTTTATAGTGATCTTATAGCACTTAATGGTATTGTATCTCCTATGGTATTACTATGGATTTTCTAATGTTTGATGAATTACTGTAGCTGCATGCTGTTTTGCTGTGGTATATTCGCATTGTATCCTTCTACATTTTATTACAGGATTACTGTAGTTCTTTCCCGCAAATGCTCAAAAGATGCCAGACAGAATTTAGAGGAACAGGTTTGGGAAAATTGGCCAGTCCCATCCCTGAACAGACGATAGAAGACGGTGCGTCGGGCAGCCAGTCTCCCACCAGATGGTAAATGAGAGAGACACGGGCGATCGAATAACAAATACACCCAATCAGATTATCAAAAACAACCCCTGGATATATAGGCAAAACACTGAGAAGAATTAATTATTGGACAAGTATTCAGACAAAACAAACTCCCCAGAACCAGAACATCATGCAGGCTGTTTGGAATACAATTCTGCTCCTATAGGACTTCAATAATGAGCCTATAATTTGCTGTTTTATTTCTATATTTCTTGTCGGGGGCAAATCTGGATATTAATTTGAATTTTATAGTGTAATTAGAATTCTTGTCGCTTCAAGAGGGCACACTAATATTCTTGTAATATTCCTACAGGGACTTATAGTGTATAATGTGGTATTTAATAGTGAGTTTATAGTAACCTTATCGTACTTTACGGTATTTTTCCTATTATATTCCAATAGGGACTTGTGATATTTGTATAATATTCTTCTAAGATATATTATAGGGTTATTAAAGTTGTTTTTCGTGAGGGCAAAATGATTTAGGAGAGGGGGAATTATCAATTTATTAGTCACAGTGGTGTTGCACGCATCACCGCAGCAATTTCAGGCCATCAAATTAAATCTTTTATCCTACACCATGGGAAACAGGCCCTGTGTCATACGTCTTAGTTGTTAAAGGCCACGAAGAAGAATAAACCAATTTTACGGATGCAGGTGATAGTGTGTGTGTGTATGCGTGTTCGTGTGCGCGTGTGAGTGAGTGAGAGAGAGAGAGAGAGAGAGAGAGAGAGAGAGAGAGAGAGAGAGAGAGAGAGAGAGAGAGCTCATTTGCATACAGCTGAATAGTTATGTCTCCCGTCCCGCACATTACACCCGCATGAGGGCGAGAGAGGGACACGCGTCTCAACAATAGGAGGCACGCTGCCATTGAACCGTAAAACGCATGGGTGGGCAGCCAGGGGCACACGCCACCAACAAACTGAAATACACCCTGAATAACGTTTTAGAAAACTGGTTTGGAAAGGAGGTGCCCTATGTAGGAAAGGGTGCCATGCGTAAAACGGAGGGGTATGTTTTGGTGTTTAGCAGAATTCAAAATTAATACCAGCAAAGACCAAAATATAATGTAGGTTCATTTAGGATGTGCCAATATGCTGTTTTCTCTACCTTGGTGTAACTGCCAGTGAGTCTGTATAAAAAGTAGGTGAGAATTTAATATGTAAAATATATATACAATTTAATATGAGCAGCAAACCTAACATTCAAGACATTTTCTTTAGTGCCATTTTTATTTCATTGTTTGTGCTGCACCCCGAGAGAGCGATGCATAGGCTATTAGCCCACACCCAGAGAGAGTAGCTATGGTCTGAAAGGAAATGGTCCTTTGGTGCGCACGACTCCAACGCTGTAGTACGGGCTAATTAACCGTGCAATTGAGTGGAACCAAGGGGGCAAAAGGGTGGATGGAGTGGGACAGTAATTGAATTCCTGCTTTCCATTCTCTAAGTTTCGGCTCTCGTTCATTTGCCCCTATTCAGTGTATTTAGTGTGTACATGTGCGTCCTGCATCTTGCGCGCTATAAATAAGTCAACAGATGTTGGGGCTTGTTAATAATCGCCCGGTATCCATGGTGGTCAGTCAGCATAGTGCCAGTGGGTATTAAATCTGGATAATTGTTGTTGGGTTGGAAGGGAAGGGGGTTGAATATGTAAAGTGGGCGGCGTCAGCGGACTGATTGACAGTTTATGTAATGAGCAGCGCAGTGCAAGTCTATATATCAGGGAGGAGACACTCCAGGGTTCATTCACTAGTAATAAGACGAGCGGTGAACATCCGTGGCGCACTGACGCACCAAGTTCAGCACCAAAACAAGCCTTCAGCCGCGCACACACAGCGACGTGACCATTGTGGAGTACAGTACCATGCGAGGAGACGCCTGCTGACAGACAGAAGCCCGGCTTGGATATTGGTTCACCTTTTGGATAACTTGGAGATTGTAAACGCTTCCCCTGGACGCTTTTGACGCACACCAACAAGGAGCTAAGGAAAAACTCCCTGGGAGTGAAGAAGGATTTCTATATGTTTTAGAGCTTTTCCCTCTTGTTCACCTTGGTGTAAATACTTTGGAATAGAGAGGTTTTGCTGTAAAACAGGCAATATTGGCTGGTGACGCGGCTGCCCTGGAGAAGCGAGAAGGATGGCAGCTTGGTTCACCTTTACCATCGCATTCAGCACCACGTTGATAACACAGGTATGAAGGAGGGATAATGCATCTCCCCGGTGGTCCTGTATCCGAGCCCTCGACGTAAACAGATGGAGATGTTTCATGTAAAAAAAAGATTCATAAGCGCTTAAAATTGTTTTCCTTCTCTTTTAGGTATTTGGATCCGGTGTTTTTGAGCTTGATCTTCACGAATTTAAAAATTACAAAGGTTTGCTGGCAAACGGGAACGCATGCAAACCCAACTGCAGGACTTTCTTTAGAATTTGCTTGAAGAACTACCAGGCTGTGGTCTCGCCAGGTGACTGCATCTTTGGAAGTACAATGACACCGGTGCTGGGGACAAACTCTTTCAGCGCCAAGGACGGTGGCACTTTCAATAGACCAATTCAATTACCAGTCTACTTTGGATGGCCGGTAAGAGTTTGAAGCAATAGCTCAATTTCATTCGTCATATTACACCAAACGTCCACTATTAGGCTATAGTTGTTCAGGAGAACTGCTCATGCATTTTGGGAGCGCACCGGTCATTGGTCAGCTCGCCTAATCCATTATCATTAGGTAATACTCTGCCGACAAACAGATTGGATTGCGACGACGTCGTTCATTTCAAACTGCAGTAGGACATGTAATGAGCATTATAAAACAGAATTCTTTATGCAGCCTGAAGTGAAATTGAATTAGAAAGCTCTTGTCAGTAGTCAGTAGCCTACCATAACAAATACCGCAGAAAAAGAAAACATGTAAGCTTTGGTGTACTTTCTATGGGCTTTATGAAAAATAATATCGATCTATGGATAATAACTGCTTGTGTTTTCTCCTCAGGGGTCATTTTCTCTGATAATTGAAGCCTGGTATTCACCTTATGAAAGTCTACCTGTAGGTAAGTGCAACAATTTACGCCACAGGAGGGAGCTCTTTCTGCACATTTAACGCTTGGGGACCTGGGACCAGTTCACTCTTTTGCACAATTATATGCACAAAAAGCAAATATGACGCTATTTAATACTGCTTAGTCACTCAACATTAACAGGTCATGGCTACCAATTGTTAATTGTTCATAATTTGACACATTTTCACGCCTATTCACTCCTTTGTTATGAACTTCAGAACACCTTTTTCATTCTTATACTCCAATACAATTGAACTTCCTTTGGTTTATTTTTGGCGTGGGAAAGAGCTGCGGGCTTTGGTGAGAATACACAGTGCCTGCCAAAAGCCCCTGACTACATCTTCCTGTATTTTACACCTTACTCTGTTCCGCCCTTTGGAAGAGGGGACTGGGCCTGGGAATGTTTTTGCTGACGGAAAGAAAGAGGAAATTTCAACCTGAGTTTATCTTTCATCTTGACTGTATGGGGTTTTGATAAGGGATGCAGCTTGGTAGAGTGCAGATTTTAAAAGGCTGGGTGACTTTTGAACCCACATCCATTCAGGATACATTTCTTGACATAGAATCATGTATGATCAACTCGGGACAAAAACAATTTGTAAGCCTATACCCTGCTTTAATTTTGACCTCTCTCTATCTCTCTCTCCCTCTCTCTCTCTCTTTTCCTCTTTCAGATACCAACAACCCAGACTTTTTGATTAGCTTTTTTGCCATCCAAAGACAGCTGGGCGAAGGGACTGATTGGTCTCAGGACACGCAGACCGGGAAGCAGACAGAGCTAAGGTATTCTTACCGGTTCATCTGCAATGAAAATTACTACGGAGAAAGTTGTTCCAAAAAATGCACGCCCAGGGACGACCGATTTGGCCACTACACCTGCACCCGTGACGGGCAGTTATCCTGTCTGCCCGGCTGGAAGGGGAAATACTGCGAAGAACGTAAGCAATCAACCAGAGAACCTCTACTATTCATGCCCGCCTAGCTCAATGTCTATCAGAACTGGGCCTGCAGTCTGTTTCTCCTCTCTTTTTGAACAATATGTTGGCCTCAACATCTCTGTCATTGTTGAAATTGGTGTTTTGTAGTTCGGTGCTGCTCTGAGCTTGTGCTGGTGTGTTTTTCTGACCACAAGAGGGTCGTGCAAACATCTGTGAATGACTTGTAAATAGTGAAATCTGTGTATAGGCCTAGCTGTGGAGTTTGATGGAAGCTTGGGTAGGATCACATGCCTTTTGATGGACAGTCTTTACCTTGAAAAACTCAGAGCCGGAGGACATTCACAGGATCTCTTCCTGAATTGATACTGTGCCAGCTGCAAGATGATTCAGTCTCCTCCATGGTGTAGCCTACGACCTTTGGTCTTACTGTATTTGGTTTGTGCCTAAAGACAGGAAAGATTTGTAAGCACACACAACAAGCATCAGATATTAGTGGTTATTAAAATATAAGATGTCTAATCCATACTTCCTCCTTAGAGAGCCTAAGGCCGCAGGATGTTGAGTGCTGCAGTCAGACATGACGTAGGGATATCTGGCAAGCCTGATATGCAATTTTGGTGTAGAATGTCATTTTCAGAGAGATTTGCATTCCTGGATGTAATTCTATAATTTCAGTGGCATAATTGGTAGTGGGTCTGTGAGCAGCCATTGAGTTTTGGTTAAGGGACAGGCAGCTTAGCATGACAACAGCCACATTATTCTTGTGCAAACCCACTTGGCCAAATCATAGACCAACACTCCCATGTTTTGGATAGCTCTGAATGGACCTAGTGGCACGGCCCAATGCCATTTGGCTTGACAATACCAAGAGCCCTTTTCACCAAAACAAATTAATCAAAGAGTAGATTGGAAGGAGACACCATGAAAGTAATAGTTACCATGTGCTGGATGTGACCACATGGGTGACAGCGGATCTGTCATCGATGTCACTAGGTGGTGAAAGAGAAATTGGCATGTGCTATTTTGACTGTGGCGCCAAATTCTAACCAGATGGGCTCACGTGCTGCAATTATAGACACATCAATCGTCGCTGACTACAGAAATATACATGAGAAAGATAAATTAGGCTTCTTTCAGACACTATAATTTCCTCCCTCTCTCTCTCTCTCTCTCTCTCTCTCTCTCTCTCTCTCTCTCTCTCTCTCTCTCTCTCTCTCTATCCCTCTCTCTTTCATACGATCCATTTAAACAATAAACTACTGGTGGCTTTTAGGGTTTCAGGCACCCTGCTTTTAGACACTTTGCAGCAAAAGCGTGCCGTTGTAAATGTTAAATAAAGCTTTTGTTTTGGTTGTTAATCAATGCATAAGTATAGGTGATGGTTTTACGTTAGCGCATTCATTAACTGTTACGCGCTCACAGGTGTGCCTTTGTCATGTATTTTACAGTGCGTTTCTAATGTGATTTACAGCCAATCACAATTGACAGCCGGTACCATCCGTTTTGGGTTTTTTTATAAATGCAGTTTTTTATACCTACAGGAGGTACTCCATGACGCGCGTGCCCGGTAACATAATCCGGGAGGTGGGGTGGTGCGCGGGCATTCATAGGAGGAGCCCGGGCGGCTGCACGCGCCAAGGTTAATCGCGGCATTATTATCCGCCACGCGCCACCGATGTTTAGTCCCTTCCATTGTTGGGCGCGCGGCGTAGCAGCTGCAAATATGGTTCTCGCAGACCGCAAACAACAATAGTGACAGCTGTCTGCTATTGAGAGCAAGCATCTGTTCGGCACTAAACCGGCCGCTTACCGTCAGTCGCCTGATATGTTGTCCTACGAATCAGTGTCATGCTAGACCGTACACTTAAACAGGACAAACAAACCCTTAACCGATTTCCCCGTGGCAGCTGGGGGGTGTGACCGACAGGTTTAGATCAAATGTGCGGTTTAGGGTTTTGAAGAAAGTTGAGACAGATTGAGGCTTCAACTAATTCTACCTATAGGCTCATGGCAGTTGTTGGCTATTTAAAGAAAATGATGGCTCTGTACCATGTTTGATGTGTTGGGGTTTCTTCAGAGTGTCTGGCTCATAAACCTAACAATTGAATAGTTTTCTCAGTGCTTATGGTGTCTTGTCATATTATAAGGTTATGAAATTGTATAATACCATGTTACTTTGTAAAACTATAATACTCAATGTTTGATATATTGTCTTATGCCTTTAGAAAGTTAAATTGGTAAATATCTTATATCACAAGTCTTTCATGCTTATTCACTCATTCACACAGTTGAGAGAAAATGTGACCATGTGATCCAGTGGACTTATGTCTGTGTTCTTCTCTGTGCTTTAGCTATCTGTCTGGAGGGCTGCAGCGAGAGGAATGGAAACTGTTCCAAACCTGGCGAGTGTGTGTAAGTAAAAATAATCATGAAGTGATGAAATAGGGGTGGGCTGTTGTATGGGATCCCTATGGGAAGAGGGTTAGGGTATTGCTGGTATTTCTCCATCTCCATTTTAATTTAAAATTCACTGTCGTATTCACTTCAGAGAGGATATTTAATCCTTAATGGATTCAAGTCGACTGCTACTCTTGCCCAGACTCTTCATCAGGAGAGGTTGAAGTTCACCAAGTCGAGCCAATTCTCAGTCCATTCCCTCTCTTGTTTCTCTGCATCACTCACTTACTTTTCTGCTTCCCATGTTCCCTTCTTGTCACTAGCCTGTCTCTGTCTCCTTCACTCACTCGCTCCAACTAACAAGGATAATTCACACACTCACTCACTCACTCACTGTGAGAAATTCCTCTTGAATCCTACTTTGCCCTCTTTTTAGCCACAAATCCATCATTCCCACCACTAAAACTGACCCAAATTGAGGTTAAACCCTTTAGATACCCAACACCCTAAAGCTGCTCCCATGTCTCTGCTCACTCAGCTAAAAATGTCGGACGGTTAAAAGTACATCTTAAGTCCCACAATCTCCTGCCTTGACAAGGTTGCTGCACACCCCACCGAGAACTGGATATCCCTGGGAAACATGAGCAAAGAGAGTCTTTTTGACAGTCTGTTTGCTGCCAGAAATCCTTAAAGCGATATTTCACTTTGGTAGCACATTTTTACTCTTTAGCATTCTGTACATACCCCCTTGATTGTTTAACCGCCCCCCAAATATTGGCCTCTATGTTTACCCTGTAGTCGCATCATTCACTTGCTATCAGTTTGACACCTTGTTTGAAAAACTTGTATCTAACACCTATACAAACTCTAATGTGGATACTGCTAATACCATTATTTCCCACCGTTTTTGTTTTCAAGAAACAATTTTGACCGTTTGCACTTATTTATAAAAGAGGTTGGGAAAACCGTCTTTGCCAGTGTCGATGTGTGAATCCACACTGCAGCTATCATATGCAAAAAAGCCATATGCTAAAAAAGGTTCTACTGTAGAGAGATATTACTTTTAGCGTCATAAGTTGCACACTTTGTAATTTGACTTGATTGCTGGGATGGGTATATGTGAGCATTTAATGATGTGTTTAGTACAGCCAATTGCAGTGCAGCCATAAAACTCTGGTTAGCTGATTGATGATTGATGTGATCATCAACTTGTGGTGAGCTGATCCACGATGTAGCCATAAAAGCACTGGCAAGTTGTCTGCTCTCATTGAGGCTTAGCTTACTGATTGCATGTGTAATAGAATTGAAACTGTCCGGTTTAAGTGGTTCTGCTAATGCCATACGCAACAATTATGGCAGATCCAGATATGGTATTGGTGGCAGGCCTGTTTCTCCATCAATATGAAGAATAAGTAATCAATCAAAATATGTTTTGTCACTTTTCAGGTGCAGAGAAGGCTGGCAAGGCACATTCTGTGATGAGTGTAAGAAGTACCCAGCCTGTAAACATGGTACCTGCCAGCAGCCATGGCAGTGTAACTGTCAGGAGGGCTGGGGAGGCCTATTCTGTGACCAAGGTATACCACACAACTTGGACCACTGCTACTATCCCTTTAAAAGACATTCTCATATTACTTGTATACTGTTTTCATTTGGAACTGACTCGGAGGCATTAGTAAATTAGGTTCCCTCTGAACCGAATAGCTGGAACCGTTCCATTCATCGCTTTATCCACATTCGGGGAAGATAGCTTTTTTTCCATGCAGGCTCCCTGTAAACAAACACTGTTCTCTCCTCCAGACCTGAACTTCTGCACCCATCACCGTCCATGTGTGAACGGCGCCACCTGTATGAACACGGGCCAGGGCAGCTACACCTGTACATGCCTACCAGGCTTCACTGGGGTCAACTGTGAGCTGGAGATGCAGGAGTGTGACAGCAACCCCTGCAGGAATGGAGGGATATGCACAGTAAGTAGATAGATAGATAGATAGATAGATAGATTCTTTATATTTTAATATTCACACACTTTGGCTGTAACTAACTCCTTGTCCTCTCTCTCCATTCCTGCAGAATCTGGAGAGCGGCTACATGTGCGAGTGCCCCCAGGGTTTTGAGGGGTCCCACTGTGAGCACAGCTTGCTGACATGCGCCGACTCCCCCTGCTTCCACAGTGGCAAGTGCAGGGAGAAGGACAATGGCCGCAGCTACATGTGCGAGTGTCCCCGCGGCTACACCGGACTCAACTGCGAGAAGAGAGTGGACAAGTGCACGTCGCTTCCCTGCGCTAATGGTACGGTCTTCCTCCCCCTTGTCCCCCCTTTCTGAACTTCCCCTCGCTCTCTTCTACCACCCCCCCCCCCCCCCCCCCCCCCGCCGCCCCCCAAATTCCTGCAACTGGAAGCAGTGTGGAACAACAGGAATTGGTGGGAACTTGGTGTCTATTGTCCTCCGTATAAACACTCCGCAGCTCTGAGCGGTGGCTTGTAAATGTCACTACTGCTCGCTGCGGTTGTTGATGAAAGGGGACAAATATCCAATGTAGCTCGATTTCTGTCTTTTCGTAAACATGGAGGACTCTGGGATTGTTCTGCTGTGTTGGGTGAACAATACACAGCACAGTGGTGACACCAATGATGAGCTGATGGAGATGTGTGAATTGAGAGGGCCTCATGAGGAAGTGTAGTGCCATCATAGTTCTGTGCATTTGGAAATGCCTTGCTTGTTGAAACGCCTCATTTGGACTCAATAGGGGCCTGACTCTCCTACCTGTATTATGGTTGTGTGTGCATTTACCGTATCATTCTGGGTGCCCACATTTGCTTTTGTGTCTCTGTTAGCGAATCTTGATACCTTGACCCTAACCTTTTTTCGTCTCCTCTCCCTAGGCGGTCTGTGTGTGATCCACGGCGGCATGCGCGTCTGTAGCTGCCGTGCAGGATTTACCGGCCAGCGTTGTGAAATCAACATCAACGAGTGTGCCGGTAACCCCTGCGTCAACGGAGGCACCTGCCTGGACCGGATCAACGACTACACCTGCGCCTGTCCCCCGGGCTTCGCTGGACGCAACTGCGACAGAGCGCTGGACGAGTGCTCCCTCCGGCCCTGCCTCAACGGGGGTCTCTGCACCGGGGGAGGCGGACCGGGCAAGCCCCCGGCCACCTGCATCTGCCCCTCGGGCTTCACCGGACCTCACTGCGAGTTCTTCGCCGCCGTGACCTTCCCGGAAAACGGAGAGATCCGAGATGGCTTCCAGTGGGCGGCGGTGTCTCTGGCGGTGGGGCTGGTGGCGTTGCTAGTGCTGCTGTGCATGGTGGGCTTGGCCCTGAGGCACATCCACAGGCAGGCGCAGAGGGAGAGGGGAGACACAGAGACCATGAACAACATGTCGAACGTTCAGAGGGATAACCTGATCCCAGCATCCCAGCTGAAAAACACCAACCAGAAAATCGGCCTGGAGGTGGACTGTGATTCAGAGAAGTCGAACTTTATCCACAAAAACTATCACTTGGACTCGTACAACTCCAAAGCAAAGGAGTTCAAGGATGACAAGTCGCAAGAGGACAAAAGTCTTATTTACGACAAGTGTTTAGAAGACAAAATGCCCTTGAGTAGAATGTACAGGTAAGAGGAACCACTTTCACACACTGCATGAGCTCTTCAATGCATTTCACCATACTAATAATGCAAATCTAACCCCCTGCTTGTACATCAGTAATATCAGTGGTTCTGAGAATGGACCATATAATTTTCATATTACTTTAAGCTGTAGGTCTCCTCTACTCATTGTGTGAATAGGAAAGGGGTTCCATTTTTTTTTTTCACTCACACAATGCCTTGTATTATTTGAACCATGCCACTACTTCCCTTTGGTTTCATGCACATACAAATAATTTAAAATGTGCTTTTAATGTATAAAATGTATTTTGTCCAAAGGCATTTAAGGCATTTTACTGATAAATAAACTAACAATTAGATTTTTTTTCAAACTTGGAGACCATACATTGTTCTTCATCTACACACAGTTTACATTTGACAATTGCTTTGCTATACAGTATCCCCCATCCTCCCCGCTGTCTCCCAGTATATCACGCCCCGTCTAATGCATAGCTCTGCCATGTGCTTCTAGTTTGTGTTAACACAAAGTGTGATTTGTGTTTGCAGTGAAAAGCCAGAGTGTAGGATATCAACGATATGTTCCCCAAGAGACTCCATGTACCAGTCGGTATTTGTTATAGCAGAGGAGAGGAGGGAGTGCGTCATAGCAACTGAGGTAAGCCAAAAAATCATGTCTTCATCAGCATTTCCATAGATCCCCCATTTGAAGCACTTCATGTCGTCCCAAGCAGGCTATCCCTCACTAGTACACCGATGTTTATGACAGGTGATGGTGCTTTTTGTAGACAGACAATATGGAGGCCAGTATTCTCATATTTGAAGCTAAGCCAGTGATGCATAATAGCCCAATCATGCATTATTACTTTCTGTAAATTCTAAAAGGTCAGTCACTATTCTTTATCTTGGCAATGTGATGACCTAAACTCTGAACTGATCCTGATTCCCCACACATGTTTGGCTCTGCTCGGTCTCAAAGGTGCTATATCTTACCACTGTGGTACTTAGTGGAATTTTTAAAATGTTTGTTTTTCCAAGCAAAATAGAATGATGATAGCACATGAGCTATAATAGTTAAAACAGAAACATTCAGCATTGCAGAAACAGTTACCATAGTTGCTAGTTTGGGATGTGAGCTGCTTCTCATTTTGCCACATCTTTAATCTATTTTTTCCTCTCTCTATCCCCAGGTATAAATTATGGAGGGGTCTGAAAGCGAGGGAACGAGGAGAAAGTCACAATCGAGGCAGAATATTGTATTCTGGATTGTTTACAAACGCTGAGAAGAGACTGGAGATTGTTTTCGACGTCCACTGCTGCTCTGGAACACTTGAGAACTGGAGAGGGCAGAACCTCTGCTCCGCGAAAAGGAACAGAACTGAGAAACTTTTATGTTGACCGAGTGTTTGTATGCAAAACCTGTACAGTGATGGACCTTTCTCATTTGTGGCAATGGTTAACTGGACTGGCGAATGGACTGACTGCACAAGGTGTGGAGACTGATAGAGCGTCAGCAAAATAATGAATCTTGACCATCCTGGACAGCAAAAAGGAGGTGAAGGTGGATCATTTGCCCCTCGTAGTTGACCCGGCCTTGTGTGATAATCATGGTGACTTTGACAGCCAACCAATCAAACAGTCAAAAAGGTGCCTGAGATTTGACCCATCCCAATCCCCCCCCCACACACACACACTCCCCCCACTCCCCCCACACCACTCCTGCCAGCTTCGCCTGCTATGCAAGACTCAGGGTCGAGACGAGTGAACTCACCCACCGTCAAAATCCAACCACACAAACACTGAGAGCTATGAATGTCTGAAAATAATCTTCAACTGTCAATCATTCGAAAATGACTGGTTGGACTTTTCCATGCAATGGTGAAGATTGTATGCAGCCCAAATTCACTAGAAGCCTTAAAAGAGGGGGTTTGAATGCTAAATTTGTGCCCTTGTCTCTTCTTGGATCATTTGCACTACAAAAAACAGCGGGGAAAATACTTTTTAATCAACAGGGATTTGAAGAGAAAACCACAGGAGCGCAATAGTCAGTGCTGTGCCAGCAAGATCCAAGAGAAAGGGGAGAGAAAACGTGCATAGAAAGTGTTTTTATGCAACCCAAGTGAGAAATACAAAGAGACTCAAAACGGGGAGAAAAGACTGTCACACCACTGCCTGCCTATAACAAGTTTCAAAAAATACAGAACCAATAATGTAATTTTTTTTTTAAATGATGATTATTTCCAGAGTTTAATTTAAATATGACACACTGCTCTTTATATGTTTTATAATATTATTTTGTATATAATGCATATTTATAAGGACCAAACTTCTGAAGAATAAAACTTCCTTCAAAACTGTTTTTAATTTGATGATGTCAGTGAATGGAAAAAGGAAATTATTTTTGAGGTGTTTTTAAATAATGAAATTGAGTACAAACGATGATCGCATGTGTCTTGTATTTCTTTTTATTAAGGCTGGATTTAATTAGAGTGATGCAGCTCGAATATCTCATCCTGTACTCAATATATACCTAATGTTGCACAACCAGACCTCTTGTAAATTGTCAACAGGCTTATGAATATGAAATCCAGCTGCTCTCCTACATTCACATAACATCATGCTGTTTCAGGCATTAGGTAGGTATAAAGCCACCAGACTATCGCATCACTACTTCAAGTAATTCCTGGAAACGCCTTGGGCTCCCACCCCGCTCACCCACCCCTCTTTCTCTCTCTCTGGCCCTAAATTGGCTTGAAATTCAAATCCGTTTCCACGGATACCACCCCCTCAAGCTGGAAATGGCGAAACAAAGCCAGGCACAGGGCAAAGGGGAACGCCCCCACCCCTTGTAACACACTCACACTCACACACACACACACACACACACACACACACACAGCCAACCAAACAGATGCCGTGGGGGAGCGAGGAGTGACTCTGTAGTGCCATAAAAACAGCGGCATATGCCAGGCCTCTCGCCCCGTGTGCACGACACACAGAGTGCACAGACCTCCTCCCATAAAAACACCCAAGCAGTCGCAGGCTCCCCAACTGCCTGACTGAGTGACTCCCCTTCAGGGTTAAGGGCAATATCTCAATGCCCCGTCCTGTACCACCCACTCCTGCAAACAAAGCTGGAGAGAGAGGGCCTGGCACTGGGGCCGTCACCGGAGGGAGGGGAAACCAGATGGGAGCCAGCGGATCTGCTACGAAGAGACATACATAACGAGATCACCCCTCCGCACTATTTCAGAAAAGTTTTATTGACTTGTCACCGCAATCTGGGCTCTCATTGGGTCTCGCTCTCCTGGGGCTGGGTGCCATTTCTCCATGAGGAGCAGGCGGCCTCCACTTATCAGTTACATGTCACAAAAAGGGTTGGAAGTGAGGTTAGAAACTTGAGCCGTGCCGACTATCCACTGTGATTTATTGTCTTGGTTCGGTACTGATGCGATTGCCCTTTGCCCTCGGCGTCTTTTGGAAAACGCTGCCGTTCCGTCCTCCTAATATTCCACCGTTCTGTGACACAGCACTGGATAGATCAGTCGCAGTGTGTTTGATCGCAAAAACCAATTCTGTGTCCAGGCGATGTGTCATCTGCATCATCAAACACAAACCTCTCATGCCTCCAATTAACAGCAATCCTGCCACAGTCAACACCCCCTAATCAGCAGCAATCAACACCCGACAGAGAATCTGGATGGCTCTTCCCTCACACACATCCTGTTAGTCTGTTGACCTGGGCATCCTCATCTAAGGCCTTGTGTGTGTGTGTGTGTGTGAGTTGCACTCGGAGCAGTACAGATTTGGAAAAGGAAGCTTCCGGCCTGCCTCAAGAAAAACATACTTGTTATCACAACTATTAATCATCTGGTTAAACCCTTCAGCTCTAGCCTGATACCTGACCCAGCCCGATTGCACTTGCAGTTTCTTCCCATGATCATACTCACACTGTTATGCAGACACAACACACACTCATACACACATCCTCATTCACACTTTCTCACAGTGGCATACACATGCTAGGGCTCCGCTCTTTGGCCTTCTAGGTCTCCATAGCATGGCCAAGCATTTTCATTGTGTTATAATCACAGCATCCTGTTTGTGACCTGGTGACATCAGTTCCTGTTTCCTCCCTGATTAAAAAATGCAGAACATGCCGGCGCAGGCCAACCGCTTTTCTCACGCATCTCTTTCTTCAATCTGCACTCGCTCGCGCAGATGACTCGGGTTTTTCAGGAAACGGCCTCAAAACAAGCGAGTGGGGTAGACAAACGGCCTAATCAACACTATTTATTCTGTCGGGGGGGGGGGGGGGGGGGGGACCTGTTAATTGATGTCACTACTTGAGAATCAGGAAGCAGGTTTGAATATGAAGTTCCAATCTTCCCTATCCCTCTTTATGCAACCAGAAATGTGGATCTCACTCTAAATAACACGGCCACAGATGGGTTTTTCCAGTGACGACTCTCCCGGTGCAGTTCTCAAGCAGATGTTATTTTCTACAGAAACATGCCGAAAACAATGCTTCAAACACAGTAGTCCCACAGTGTGTTTTTTTTTGGTGTTTTTTTTTACATAAACCAAAAGACCACAAAATGACCACTGCTCCTTGGCTCCGCTCCTGGCTTTCTTTCACAACCGGACCTCCTGGAAACTGGAGTCACGGTGATGAGAGATTGATTCGGCTCTTGAATATGAACGCTTTTATGTGTAAGAAGTACAGAGGAAAGTCATTTGGGTGTGCATGTGTAGGCAGAGTATAATGATACATGATGCTGTTATCCCATTTTCTGTAATCCTGCTCTGCCCTGCACTTGTAGCTGTCTCATTAATTAACACTAGGTGTCAGTAAGAAAACCACTCATAGGAAATAACTGTGCCAGTACAGTCCAAATTAAACCCTTAGGTACACAGCAAACAAGTCTACAGTAACTAATTAGTTAATTAACTAATTAGACAGCAGAGTGTTATAAGTTTCTCTCACCTAGCCTAAACGCTTGTTTTTGACACACTGATTTGTATGATCTTGAATTCAGCTATAAATAAAAATCCAAGGCACATCCAATTAATCAGACATATCTAATCAGCAGTTGAGACATATTTTTGGGAGAAACCGATCAGAGATATATGTAATGTATGTTTGTTGTTTACTATGCAGGGACAGCTGACTTCTTAAGGATCTGCTTTTAGATAGCCATGTCCCGCTCCACTGACCCAGCCACTAACTCCTGACCTATGCAAGAAATGTTTAGGTCATCACATCCCAAAAACAAGCACCACCTTTACTGCTGCAGGAGTGCTGTATGCTGTAAGCCCCTGCTCTAGGTCAGTCTCTTGCATGTCTGCACATACTGTATATCTTATGAGTTGGGGGGGGAAATTGCAGAAAAACTGAGAAACCCAAGGCTGATTCTACACAGATTTCATTGGCTTTTGGTAGCGTACAGTGAGAGCATCCCAGAGATAGCAGCAGGCTCGGGCGGAGGACGGGCGTGAAAGGCCATGGCATGATGGGATGAGAGCTTGTGCATGACACAGGGTCACTCAAAGGGCCGCATTGTGTAGTGCTTTAGACTTCTAAAGAGCTGATACAGTTGTCTGGCCTCTTATCAAGGCAGATAATGCCGCTATTTATAGATAATCTATGTATTGAGTACAGATGAGTCTCTGCTAATAGAACAGATCCACTAGGAGCATTGGATTGTTTTTTGCACGTTTGATCAGGTCTTTTCTCTCTGTGTCTGTCTTGTTGTGTCTCCGCTGTGTTCAGTGTTTCCTGAGGAATGTGTTTTTTTTTTGTAGCAGTACAAGAGGCATGGAGGGCAGGGGACACCAGGTTGCTCCATTTTGAGAGCCAGTTGTCTCTTGTTTGAATACTTACACTATGATACAGCCAACTACAGCATAGTAAACATTGTCCCTAAGATTACTTATTTATAGGATGTCAACAACAAGACTAAATTTTGCCTATTATTTTCATGTTTTCCCTAGCATTGGCTCCATTTGTTGCAAGGATGGGGTGATTCTGGATGAATAAACCTTTGTTAACATAAGATTTGACATGCTGGCAAGGTGGCCTAGTGGTTAGAGAGACTGCAGCAACCAATGATGTGTCCATCAGCAGTTATGTGCCTCCTCAAAGCGTCCCTAGTGGAAGAATCTCTGGATAAAAATGTCAGCTAAATGCATACATTTTGATTCAAGGTTTTGGGGGAAATTTGAAGAGAAAAACATACCGGCCTACCTTCTTACTTGAACAGTTTACTCACCGGTTGCACCTGAAGGCAGCGGGGTTAGGGAGAGGCAGAGGATGATACTTAGTAGTCAGTGGCATGGCTCTTGGCCTTGATCTTGCCATTGGATCTTTGACTTGAGGGTATGGATTACAGACCTCACATGTCCCGGCTCATGTACACATCCATGTAGGACGCTCAGGACGCTCGCTCACACGTCATGAGTGATTTGCATTAGTCCTGTTTCAGGTCAGATCACTCCCACCACCCTGAATACATAGGTATCAGTGTTTTCTTGTTTACTTGTTTTGTTCTAGAAGTGTCACCTTCAATGTCATCTCACATTGTTTATTTTTCCCTTTTCCTGGCACATCTTGTGAGATAGCACTGCACTTATCCGACTTGATAAGGGAGTGTTTCCTAGACCAAGTCTGATGCAATGGCTCGGCGTATTGCTAGGTTGACATTGCCTTGAAATGCTGTGGGAAGTTGCATCAGCCAGGATCAAGCCTAATTATATGGAAATATATGTAGAGAATGACAACACAGTCGGCCAATCAGACATTGATTTGGTTGTAGTGACGGGTGGCAGACCAATCCCGTTGAGATGTGGGTGTGCACTCGAATCGGAGTTTGAGCCAATAGCATAACGAGTCTGGTTTGGATTTCCTCCCTATTTGGCGCACCGGACTCTGACTCGTTAAAATGCGTTGAAGGATGAATCTGTCTTTAAAACTATTGGTCCAGTGCTGTGATTTCGACACGCCTATCAGTCTCAGGCAGTATAAATCTGTAAGCACGGCTTCGCCATGTTATCGAGGAAACGCTTCAAATCATCGTCGTGACTTGGCAGAGAATAACCAGACAGGAAGGCGTTTGACACACCAGTATTGATTAGACCTCGATATTTCATTCGTTCGTTTTGAAAAAACGCGTTGTCACCGGCTGGCTGGACAGCTGGCCAAGGCGGTTTATGTTTTTTGTTTAGGTTTGAAAGCCGAGAAGGCTGCCATGGATTTTTAGGCAATATGCGGTAACACTAAGGCACCGGCATGCATCGTGCAAGGAAAAATCAACTGCGAAATTCCATCTTCACAACTGCCAAGCAGTTGGGCTCGAATACCGTCCGCGGTATCCCGGTGAGCCAACCCGTGCCTCTGCTCCTCGACCGGAGGAAGCTAACGCTAGCCAGCTAGTCATCTGCCCGTTGGCCCGATACACGAAATCTGTCAAAAGTGATCCATCGATTCATCTGAACGTCATCAACACCACCGATCAAAATGAAGCCTCAAGACATCATTGCCGGGAAGACCAGTCTTTGGATCTTCGGGTACGGGTCATTGGTGTGGAAGCCTGACTTCAAATACAAGAGGAGCAAGGTCGGCTATGTCGCAGGCTACAAGAGACGTTTCTGGCATGGAGACAACTTCCATCGCGGGAATGATGACTTGGTAAGATGGTTATGTTTTTGCTTGTGTTGGCTCATGATCATGTTTGCTTATCTTGGCTAACAAACTTACAATGTTGCTAGTACTACACCCAGATGTGGTTGCTAACTGCTTGGCTCAGATTGCATCAGGCGTTGTCCCATGACGTGACCCATTTCTTCTTCTTCTCTCTGCAGCCCGGAAGAGTGGTGACGCTGATAGAGGATAATGACGTAAGTGGAAAGCCCGACTTCCTATTGGTCTGCTAGTGATGCTGCAGGGTGTGGGAATGGAATTGACAGCCTTAAGAAATGAAATCATATTCTTCCAGAATGAAGGGAATGACTTCTTAACGTGTCTCTCTCTTTTTCCTCTTCCCTCTTCACAGGCGAGCACTTGGGGCGTGGCGTTCGAGGTGACGGGCTCTCAGGTCGAGGAGTCTCTGAAGTACCTCAACGTGCGCGAGACGGCCTGCGGCGGCTACATCACCAGGGCCGTGGATTTCTTCCCCGAGGGGGAGTCTCCGGTTCAGGCCCTGGTGTACATCGCTACCTCCGACAACCCCCTGTACCTGGGGCCGGCCAGCCCAGAGGAGATCGGCGCCCAGATCGCCGTGTGCAGTGGGAAGACGGGCCACAACCTGGAGTACCTCCTCCGGCTGGCCGAGTTCATGAGGAGCTTCTGCCCGCAGGTGGAAGACCCCCACCTGTTCTCCATCGAGGCAGCAGCCCTGGCCATGGTGCCCTACCTGCTGGCCGCCCAGTAGCCCGTACCCTTTGTCTCACTACTGTAAACCAGAGCTGATAGTACATGCATACACTACAAATTACACACACTGAGGCTTTTCATCTATCACACCTGTAATCCAAGTTGAGGTCCTCATATCCTTATGTTGTGTGTTTTGTGAAATCTGTGTAGCCCCAGAATCCCATCCAGTGTACTAAACGTCATCGAATGCTAGTGAAGCATGATATTAAGTGTGACATGGGTTTTTACCTGAGCATGATTTCATGTAACTTTGTGTTGTAAAACCTGGGAGATGTTTGTGCACCAGTTACCAAAAGTTGGATCTCCAATTTGTTCGTTCTTGATCTTGACTTGCCATCAGCACCTGTGCTAGTGTGTGTGTATTATTTTATTAACAGGCGTTAACGGTTTTCATTTGCACAATTCAGATTCCGTCCAGTACATGCAGACGGTGCAACCATCAGTTGTGGAAGTTAACCCGTTTACACTGTTGTCATCAAATGGCTGCTGTGATGTGATAAAAAGTTTTAGGCCTTTGTTTTAAAAGGTTTGCTTTTGGCATCGCTTCCATCCAATGTAATGGCAAATTCCAATAAAAGGTCAAAAGGAATTTTTGTTGTTTGTGTCCCACTCTGATGTGAGCTAATGAACTGACTTCTCCAGCACATGAAATATAAATTATATAGTATCATGATAACCTCATCCTTTGCTGATTGTGTTTTATGCAAAAAAAAAATCACCTGGATGTTGAATTAGTCTTTGCTCCATCCCAAGTGAAACTTTCAGCTACACCACACTTTTTCTAGGTTTGTTTCTGGTGAGGAAAACACACAATGGCAAGATGAAATGGTGTATCTAGTAGCATGGAGCTGATAAACAGGGGCCCTATGTGCTGATTTATCACATCCTTCTATGGGCGAAACCAGAAAGCCTGATATGAATATTGTTTACTGGAAAGCACGTGGCCTAGAAGCAAGGTTATCAGTGCAAACATTTGCTGGAGGTGTCAGCCACATGCACTGCATACAGAGAACGTACACAAGCATTAAATTCGAGGGTGTGTGCACACACCACCTTTGACTTCCATGTATGACCTGCAGCACACGCATACAAACATACATCGGACACTCCCAGATATTGGCTGGAGCAGCTTGTACCTTGGACGTGACTCAAGTCAAGAGTCTCTCTAGGTACACAGTCTTATGTAAGCCCTCGCCGGGAACAAGCCCAGACCTGGAAGTCCTGTGTTTACACTCTGCTCCGTGGGCATGTCAGAGTGCACCAGGAAGAGCAAGCTGAGGCACTCATACAGAGGAAATCTTATAGGCCAGCATCAATCCATGTGAAAATATATTACCGTTACTAGAATTAAAGTAATTTCAAGTAATAGATTGCCTTCATTGGTTTGTCTGTGGGGTGTTTCTGTAGGTATTAGTGAGGCCAAGATCAAACTATCTGTGTTAAGAAATCTCTGAATGAATGTACAGTCAGTCATTTTTAAAGTTTGGCACATGGCAAGAAGACCACACAGGTAACAGTGTCCTGCCTTGCAACAATCCCCATCACTTTAAGCCAGTCAGCAGTCCTGACATGTGATGGTGCACAACTCCAGATGTTTATCTGGCTAATGAAAACCCAGACTCACGAGCAATGGAAAATAGTAATATGGTCTGATGAATCCTCTTTCACCCTTTGTCGTACAAAGGATGCCTTCAATCCGCAAAGTCTGTTACCAACTGTTAAACATGCTGGTGGGTCTGTAACAGTATGGGCATCCATCTTGTGGAGTCATTAGGTCAGATGACTGCACTGCATGGTTATATAACAACCAAGGAACATGAGGCCATTTTACAGGACCAGGTGCACCCTGTGGTTCAAACCGTTCCTTCACTGTTCCTTCAAAATACCCCCATAACACACTGCATAATGAATACAAAAGTGGTTTCAAGAAACCCCAGGATTAAGTCAAACACCTTCCATGGACTCATCAGATCTAAACATCATTGAACCTTTATGGGAAGTAGATTTCCCCTTCCTTCAGAATAGTTAAATATCCCACTGCACACAATTCAGGACTTGTATGACAGCAGTACAAGGACTGAAGCTGTTCTGAAAGTAAAGGGTGGCCCTACTCCCTATTAGGTTCTTCATATTCATATTGTCAGGTGTTTCCATTATTTTCTCCACCCCATGTAGATGGATGATGGAGTTTACCCAACTGATCTGCCACTTCTCCACTGGTGTTTTGAACAACACTGCAGATGCAAGTAAGTAATGGAAGAATATTGGTGAAGCTGCTTATAAATTAGAAAATATAAAATTAAATAACCACCAGTCAAAAATAAGCAAAAAGACTGATTTAGCACTCTTTTATTTTCAATTGGCTTTTCCTGTTAGTAAAATGGCAGATTTATTCATATGTACACATGACCTATAAAAATAGACAAGCAAATGAGGGAAAAACCAGAGGAAATGTCGCTCTCAATATTATGTACATCAATATAGAACTTCATTTCGTCACACTATTAACACAAAACAAACAAACCTATAACAGATGTAGTGCTCAACTCAGGACACTGACGCAAGCCTTTTCTAAAACATCAATGACATCATAGAGAACCACAGACTTCTCATCAGAAATATAATTATTTTACCTTTTTGAAAAATAAAAATGGCTTCAATACAATTTACAATGTGTTTTACATTAATTTCCCATTCACAATTGTCATGAATTGCCCCTTTTTTAACTTAACCTACATAACTTAAATATTAGACAACCAAATGATCTAAGTCTGCATGGATTCATAAATTTACGTTTAGCAGCATTGCCTTTATCAACTAGTACCCCTCAATTTGGAATATGTTTTTTTTAATTTTCCAAAATTTCCATTCCATTTTCCCATTGGACAAAAAATATATATTACTGCTATTCATTTCCCACTGTATTGGAATAAATCGTATGGACAAAAGCTTTTCAAAATGTTAAGATCTGCCATATTGACATGGGTACTCATGTCTTTCGTTACAAAAATAAGAGCTTTAGTACAAAAGCTGTAGGCATATTGTTTGGTATGGTATGGGTTCACATTTAGTTCTGAAATGTAGAATCATCCACCAGTTTTGCACTGAGCATATCTATGGAACAATTAAATAACCTACATGTATAAGTATCGATAACAGCAAGAATAAACACGTTAATGGAAGACATGGCTCAGTGCATGTGACAGAAACTCCTTTGGCTCACTCCCCTGGCAAACACAAGGTTTTCAAAGCCCTTTACGCAACATGTGTTACATCTTTGTTTGTAATGTCACAACTATCTAGCAAATAAAAGACCCCTGTGTCATAAATGCAAAGGTACAGTTTTGTCTTCTCAAAAAAGCACTTGGAAATACTCTTGTCACAATGCAAACAAATACTCAAGGCAGATCCTGTCCACTGACTTGGACACATGGAAATAAAACAAACACAACAAATGCGGAGGCTGGGAGGGATCGTGGTGGGTTGTACCTTCAAAATGATTGTGGGTGTGTGTGTGTGTGTGTGTGTCTATGCAGAGGGTCCTCTTAGTTGCTGAGCCAGCAGGCAGAGCACAGTCCTTCAGGTAGCAAGCCTCAGCTACTGTAAATACTGTATTCCCTATTGATTAGTTCAAGAGTAGGGCATCCATGGGGATCACAGTGAGAGCAGGTCAGTTATTTTGTGTGTGTATCTGTTGTGAAAGAGAATGAGACAGAATTGTGCGTGTCTGTGTGTGCATTCAGGCTTGTACGTTCACTATCGAGCCCCTGGGCCAGCGGGGCCCTTGCCCTTCCTGGCTGGGCTGTGGCTGGTGTGGTGGTGGCTGTGGGACAACTGTTTCTGGGGGCTGGGAGTGGAGGTGCCTCCTTTGGCCTGCGGGGAGGAGCTCCTGCTGGGGTTGAAGGCCGGGCTGGCACCAGACCGACCCAGAGAAGGCTGCAGGGGGCCGGCCGCAGAGAGGCCTGCTGGGAGGAGGGGACGGACATGGAGATGTTAGTGCTAGACACACCCATGTTGGACCGAGATCACACTTAACACGTTACTCTCTAATGAAAGTTCGAGAGAGGCAGAGAAACTGTAGATATGCTTTGAGAGTCTGGAGAACACAGTCGGCCTCAGGAAGTTTAAACGGTTGCTATGGCAGCTGGTCACTTGGGTGCCATCTTAGGAGGATCAATCCTTTGTCCGAACAGTGGAAGAGAGGGAAATGCAACATGGGGTGACGTCAGCTTCCCGAGCTCCATACAATGGGAAATTATTAGGTGAATCACAAAAAAGGCAATGGCAAGTCTCAAATTTAATTTACAATCAAAATCCCAAGATGGTGTGACATCTCGACTAATGGCAGAGAAAGAAAAAGAAAAGCGAAAAAACTAGTCCACATGCTAAAGCAATTCTGTTAAATGCATCTATCTATTAGCGGCTCTTAAGTACAGTTACTAAGATCTCACCCATTAGCATAATGGAAGTAAAGACTTCCACCTCTTCCTGCAAGTGATGTGGACTGATACAGTGCATGCATGTATTTGTGTGAGTCTGTGTGTGTGTGTGTGTATTCCCTAACCTTTTGAAACGCTGTAGCCATAGGCGGCGTATGCTGCTGCTGATGCAGCCGCTGCCCCAGCCATCGCTCCCGCCATCGCTGCCGCACTGCCCGCTGTTGACTTGCGCCCGCGTCCTTTCCCTGCCGACTTGGCCCCGCCTCCCGATCCTTTAGGCCGTCCCCGACTCCGCCCCGATCTGCCTCTGCCTGGACTGATTGTGTCCTGGGCTGAAACACCTACACAGGGAAGGAAAATACACATAAGGGTCAAAATTAGACAAATGTTGTTTTTTCCTTTTTTGTATTACTAGCAATGCTTCACCTATTTCTAATTATTTTGGCTTCATATACATGTTGAACTCAAACGTATAACAAGCCAAAGATGCAAAGATGATGCTCGGCAACCAGAGGACCTGCAAAACCTGCTGGCTCATGCATCTCAAATAAATAAAAATAGTTATAGATAGAAAACGGGTGTCTGCCCATGACAAAGCATATTCTTCTTGTTTATTCTTCAATCAAAAGGGGCAGATGGAGGACAAGGTAGGCAGGAATAAGTAGGATTGAGGGAAGAAATGTTTTAATGTAGAGCAGTTATTACACATTACTCATCACTCATCATTACCCTTAGCACAGGATCTAGGCAAAAGAGAAATGGTGCTCTTATTTTCCATACTGTCTGCACTCTTAGAGTCTCGGTTTGCCTGGTACTGTGCCTAATCCTCTAATACCCCTACACCTTCTCCCCCAGTCTCCCTCAGTCTCCCCACTGGTCTGAGGTTTTCTCCCATCTTTTGATCCAGAGGCTGCGGTACAGAGTGGGCCCCCTTTCAAAACCAGACGTCTAATACCGCAACCGTTCTCTAGGCGGAGATGAGCCGACCCTATAACTGACACCCGGACACGGATTAAAACCCCTCCACACGTCCCTTGTCCTCCCCTGAGGCCTCAATCTCCCCGTCTTCCCCTTTTGAACCCTTTGACCAAGTTCACATTTCCTCCCTCATTCTCCTAACCTCCGTTCTCTCTTCCAAACCTTTCAATACAACATCATCTAGAGATGCAGTGGCCTCCTCCCAGCTCACAGGGCCTGGTTAGCAGGGGCCATTAATAATCTCTCCTGGCGGGAGCCTCTTACCATGACAGCTAAACCCCAAATGGGTTTCAATGAACCAGCATGTATTTAGGAAGGATTATTTCACTGCAAAGCATCCAAAGTAGAGATATAGAAACAACATATAGATTCACTCTTTATCTGGATCTCAGAGTCCAGAACACGGTGAAATACTGCAGCCAAGGCAAAGTAAAACCATCATAAATCAAAATAATCAGCTCCAAAATGCATATGAGGTAACAGAGACGAGTTGCTTCAACGGACACAGGCCTTTTTTTTTTAACACTAGTCCTGATAGCAAAGGGAACATGACACTAACTGCTGTTTACAATAATCATGACCTCCGTGTAAGTCACACTGATTCCCCGTACTAACGTCACTGTAAAACGATAATACTATCTCATAGATAACACACAGAATATGTTTTATTTGGCATGTTTGGAGCTTTTAGAATGGAGCGTGGCTGTATACTCGTACTACAGCTCACACAAACCAAGAATATCTTTTTATTAGGAGTTTATTAAGAGTTTTGACAGTGTGCTTGTTTCATGGGTGGCAGGGTGGGTTAGTGGTTTGAGAGACTGTCCTACAACCAGAGGAACCAGGTTTAAGCCCCCTTGTCAGTAGGCATCCGCCCTGCTGAAGCGTTCATGAGCAAGTCACTGAATCCCTACTGGCTCCAGAGGTGCTGACCACCATTATCCGATATAATGTGTCGATTTAATATAATATTTATATGATCATTTTCAAGCCAAAAAAAAAAAGAATCCAAAAAATTACAAGGATTCAGTGTTTCCCCCATAGTCTTATTCTTTATAGAGTGGAAACAGCACTTAGACAATGGGACATGAAAACTCTCCACTGAAACCCATGATAATGAAATGCTTTCTTCTTAGGTTGGTCAGGAGCTTCTTAAGGCAGAGTGAGGCAGGTTTTATTGCAGGTTGTACAGACTGAAAAATCATATCCTCACCTCCAGCATATTGGCGGGGGATAACACTGACAGGACGATATCTGATTTTTAATAAAAGGCCAGATATATCAGTCTAACCCGAATGCACTTCATCTCCTATCTCTCTAGTTTTTTGAGCTGTGCCATACGTCGTGTCAACAGTCCTACGTCGGTCGAACTGATTTACTAATTTGATCTCTCACCGTTCATATTGTCAGAGACCGATCCGGAGACGGAGGCGGGGGAGTTGGTGGCGCGAGACTGCGGCGCGGAGGACACCGGGTCGTCCACGATGACCAGCATGTCGCTGCTGCTCTCGTCTGCGTCGGCGTCCGGCGGCAGCGAGCCTGGCTGCAGCTCGCTGCTCAGGGAGATCTGGACAGGGACAGGAGCACACACAGACACACAAGGCTGGGAGTCAGCACCACAGGGAGCAGAGGGGACCCGGGACAGGACAGTAAAGGGCAACCATCGAGGGGCACGGGGCAGAGAACAAAGAAGGGAAGGAAGGAAGGAATGAACGGAGGATAGAAGAAAAGAGGGAAGGCAGGAGAAGTGAAGGAAGGATGTGAAGGAGTAGATGGTATAAAGAAAGGGCGGAATAAACGAGGGAAGGAAAGATGGAAGGAAGGAAAGGAGAGAGGAAGGAAGGCAGGAAAGAATGAAAGAAGGAAGCAACAAATCAAAGGAGAGGAACCAAAAACCAGTGAAGAAATGGATATTAAAAGGAGACAGAGGTAGAGGAGGGGAGATTCAGGCAGGAGTTAGAAAAGGAGTGGAATTTAGAAGCAAAATGAGGAAGATGTAGAATAAGAGAGTGAGTTTGTGGATGCAGGCCAAACTGACCTGAAGGAGCAGCAGCTAACCAACCCTGAATGCTTTAAAATGTATCCAACCCATCCCCTTTCCCTTCTCCTCCCTCTTCTCTCTCACCTTTTTCAAGGATTCCAACGCCAATCACTCCGTTCCACCCCTCCTTCTCTGTCACGATTCCCTCACCTTGCTAAAAGGAGCTAGGCAAGTCCATATCTAAGCTTAAGAAGGAATAATCACACACACACGCACACACACACACACACACTCAAGATTCCCTCACCTCGCTGAAGGGGCTGGGCATGGCGGAGTCCATGTCGACGCTGATGAAGGAGTCATCTCCGTCGGCAGACAGGTTGGAGTTGTCTGCCGAGGGGGCGTGAGAGATGACCAGGTTCACCTCCTTTCTCCTCTTGGTCTCCGACTCCTCGTTCTTCTTCTAGAGTGATTTTGGGTGAATATGAGTATTATATATCAATTGAAAGGTCTCAGTGAGATCTTTTCAGTGCCAAAAGGACACAACTGAAATCATGACCCATACGTTTTAATTAAACAAAAACTGAAAGCCGTAACAGTAAAAGTAGGGTTTTGTTTGCTGCCAAAAGGGCGTAACTGCACTTACGCCCTTTTGACACCAAGCAAAACCCCACTTTTGACACAGAACAAGCATTGTGGGTAGAGGATTCTAACAGCACTTAGGTCAACTCAAAATGCATGCTGACGTAAGTAATGCTAGCATGGCACCATGATCACATCATTTTTAGTATCCTATTCATATCCTAATTAATATTCTAGGTCAATATTAGATGAATGTAAATATGTTAATATTCCCATGAAATACTTAGGCCTATAGATTCAAAATGTTATTTTATAATGTTAGGAGTGTGAACTGGTCAAGATGAGCTCTGATAGTAAGACTGCTGGTAGCTGAAGTTATCCCTCAGTGTTATGAGGAGTTTTACAGGTCTTTGAATGTGTCCCAGGACACGTCAATAAGTGATGTGTCCTGGGACACATACAAAAATGTATTATACTAGCAAAAGAAAAAAAAAGTAGTAGTTTAGAATCAAAAGTAGTTTCTTATGTCTATAGAAGTTTATTAAAAAGGTTTATTAAAAGTTTTTAACAGAAAAAAATGTTTTTATAGTAATGCTCAATCTGATAACACGAAAAGTTAAAATATTGTGCTTAGTATGTGGTAACAGCAGCTGATCCAAGTTTGATCAAAATTTGTTTTGGCTCTCCTGTAAAATCTACTATAACGCACTTACGCCCCTTTGGCTCCAAGCCCTCGATATACACTAAATGCATTATTTAATGCTATATTGTTTTTAAAATTAATTTCCCTCTGTCTCTTCTTCATATCCATTCCTTTCTTTATTGGTTATTTTTTCCTTTCCTTTCATGTGTTCCCTTCCTTAATTTCTCCTTTCCTTCCATCATTACCTCATTCCTTCCTTTCTCACTTCATTACTTCCTTCTTTACATCCCTCATTTGTTCCTTCCTTTCTGTTTTTTTTCAATTTTTTTCCATCTATACAGCCCTCCTCATGCTCCACCAGACATGCCCCTGCTGAGAAGGTTTGAGGTTTCTGCTGGTCACGCTGTACTGTACCTTCTCAGCGTATTTCTCCCTCTTCCTCTTGCGCTCTTTCACCTTGCTGGTCTCCTCCAGCTGCCTCTTCTCCTCCTGTCTCAGACGCACTACAGGAAAAGATACAATGCGTTATTTTTATTGTCACCTTTACTTACGGTTAGGGTAAAAGTTTAGGTTAATGTGCTGATGAGGGAATGAAATTAGGTCATGAGAATGAACGTGGGCCAATGGAATGTCCTCAAAAGTATAGTAATATCAAAATGTTGTGTGCATGCATGTGTGTGTTGAAACACTCACATTTCTTCTCCAGCTCGTCGTCGTCCAGCAGCAGGCTGACCACCTCTTTGGGTTTGAGTGTGTCTGGTTTGAAGTTGCCTCCAGAGATCACCACCCTTTGGATCTTATTACACAGCAATACACAAAACACAGTTAATTAATGTTCAAGTCCCTTTTCGTGTTTGCATTATGACGTCCACTGTGGAAACACTGTTGTGTCATTACTTGTTTTGTTTATTGATTGATTTGCTGGATTAAAGATTTTTTTCTCTCTCAAATTGATCGACATTTTAACACAAGGACTGACAGTATGTGACAGCTAAACATATATTTTGATTCTCTAAAACACTGATATTGTTAGCAAAACTTTGAGTAAAACGGACCCACGTTTTGACTTATGAGTTATTGAAGTCAAACTCCTTACGAATCTAAGAGAATATTCCTGAAATGGCTAAATAATTTCTTGTTTTAATAAAAAAATTGTGTCTGCTCTCTACCAAGCCCATGGTCATCACTGTAATGGCTTTTGCATCCCTTGTAGTCTTGTTACCCTCTGTCATGGTATGTATGTTATATATATGCGAGTGCTTGTGTTTCGGACCTCGCTCTTCTCCTTGGCGCGCTGCAGGATCCTCTCCTCTATGGTTCCCTGGCAGATGAGGCGGTAGACGGTGACCTGCTTGGTCTGACCCAGCCTGTGAGCCCGGTCCATGGCCTGCTGGTCCACCGTGGGGTTCCAGTCACTGTCGTAGAAGATCACCTGGAGGGAAAGAGAATGATAAACAAAGGTTAATATCATCATAGAGTAATGCTGCATTAACTCTGTGGCAGCATGCTGTAGAAGGAAAAGTGGATGTTCATTGTTTTCAACAGAAGAACGACAGTAAACGACGCCAGCGCTGGCCGAAAGTGCCGCCAACTGCTCCTGCAGATGGAACTTGCCGACAACAGTTGAATTTTCCCAACCCTTGCCTTCTACTGTGGCAAGGATGACAAACTGGATGTTGAAAAGTCTGGCACAATGGATGCATATACATAAGTTTGTACACCTGTTCTTCTTGTCTCCTCTTCCAATGAAGATAGAGTAGTGAGTAAGCAAGAGCTTTCTTCTTCTGACTGTCCATTTTTGGTTTTAGCTGGGCTATTCCAATTCTCGACTTGGCTTCCTATTCATTTACAGTGGGAATCATATTTAATAATCTTATCTATTAGACATTTTGGAATGAGTCAGTTTTAAATAAAACTGTTTTATCACCCCTTTTTATGGTCATCCTAGGACATGTAGACTCTTAGTAAGAGCAATAAACATGGCAGGGAATATATATGCACTTTTGATGTATTTAAGAAATATCAGGGTTGTTTGTACTTTGATACTGTATCACTGAAGTGTTTTTCCTTCAGTGTGTCGGTGACTCACAGTGTCAGCAGCAGTCAGGTTAATGCCAAGCCCTCCAGCTCTCGTACTCAGCAGAAAGACAAAGATATCCGTCCTAGAGAGGGAGGGAGGGGAAGAGAGGGAGAGAGAGAGACACACACACACACACAAAAGATAACAATTGCAGCACAGTTACAGCACAAATGGTCAAATGGTTGTTAGTATGTATATATGGAGTAAATAACAAAACAGTTGCTGCTTGACTGATCCACAATGACATCTGTTTGCTATCTTAAAACTTTAACAAAAGAGGCATGGAATATGGAACATGCACTTCATACCAGTGGTGAAGTCCCGCACAATAAAAGCAGGGGATGTTTCAATAAAGCACAAACTCCTTAACCTACACTCCTCACAATAAGAACCAGAGCAGCACAGGACCCTAGGAGCGCTGCACTAATGTAAACCAGAGCATGCCGACCCACAAGGAAATGCACGCACTCACTCACACACACACACACACACACACACACACACAATCATGCACATACACATGTAAGATTAAACTGTTCACTGATGGCTACAGTATATATGAAAAGGAGGATTTACAGTCAGTTATTGTCAAAAGGGAGCGCTTGTTTTCACACACACAGACACAGACACATACACAGACACACACACACACACACACACACTGGAATGCCTCTGTCTTTACCCACCGGCTCTGGAAGTCAGCCACCATGTCTCTGCGTTCAGAAATCTTGGAGGACCCGTCCAGACGCATGTAGGTGTGCTTACGGTGAACCATGTACTCCTGGACAGATGGGGGAGGAAGAAGGGAGGATGAATAATGAGGAGAAAGGATGAGAAAAGTACAGAACGGCTTATCTACACTAATTACACTATTTGGGGTTGTACTGAGCTCCCCATTTATTCTGTTTTTTTCCAGAACTATGCTCATTTCACTCCCAATTCAGTGTTTTTTTTTCAAAACTTCAACTTTTCCTGTGAGAAGGTTATCGTATACGACCTCTGAAGAATGAATTGAAAATAGATGCTCATTAGAAAAGGAAATACAGTTTCTATTTACATTTCAAACTGCTTGAACTGAGGGAATTGGCTCCAGCCCTGTGTTGAATTCATGAATAAAGTTTTTGAATTCATGGATTGCGGTGTTAAACTTTCCTGGATCACCTTCACCACCTCACTGTGAGTTTGGAAACCAATGAACTAACAAACTAAATATCAAAATCTGAGGGAAGTAGGAGTATTTTTCAGCCCCTGCTGGGGAGATGTCACCAACCACTCCGTCTTTTAGTACACTAAGTGAATTTAACAAGTTCTCGGATATGCAATGCATTTTAAGTGGTTCTCTAAGGAGCGGATAAACCCTGCAGATCTAGCTGTTAAGTTCCAGGGGTCAAGAACACTGATCTTTCATATAGGAATTTCTGTCGGACCGCAGTTTTGGATCCAACATATCAATATCCCACATTTCCTATGCGTTTTTTCTTGGGTTGAAACCTCAATCCCAGTCCAAAGAGACGTTGAGAAACACTGAGATTGATATTCTATCCCCCCCCAAAAGTGTGCGAAGCTGTTCTGTGTGTGCGTTTGTGTGGGTGTTAGGTCTGGTGGGAGGGGCCCTAGGAGAGTGGGGTCAGAGCAACAGCAGTGATGAGGTGACATGTTGATCTCTCTTTAAGCACTGCCCCCCCCCCCCCTCCCCAAAGTCCACTGAAACATCTCAGTGCCCCTTTATGAACTAATTACACACACTTGCACACATCACATCTCACCTCTGAGTTGACAGAGATGCATACAATCATTAACCCCCAATAATACCCATGATTTGACACGTTGCCTCCCTAACCTTAAGCCCCCCCCCCACATACCCCCTGTCACGACACCCCGGGTCTCGGCCCCAGCAGGCCCGGCCCTCCTCTCTGTATGTCTGGCTCTGTTCCCAACAGCCCCATCTGCTCTGAGTGAAGACTACATTAGGGACCATTAGCCTGGTGCTCGCCAAAATGCTGCTAACCTTGTTGAATTGGCTTTTGATATCTTGCCAGCAGGACCTTGCAGATATTGTTGCATCTACAGAAAGCCTTACTGGGTCTTTCTAATCTCAAAACGATCTCCAGGCCTACATTCTCAGAAATAAAGGTTTAACAAAAAGAAAGTCTGAGATCTCCTGAGACTTGGGCATCGTCTGTCACAACTTCTGCCAAGTCGTCATGTTATATAACCTGTCCACAGAGTCCTGACCAGTCCTGAGCAGGCAGTTGTCATGTTGACTTAACCACCAGTGCTTGGCAGTCTCTCTCCTAGAGTGGTGCCACACTGACAATATGCACTTCAGCAGCTGGCTATTTCCTCTTCCTGTTTGTTTGAATTGGTGCAAATCAGAAGTGACATTGTTACTTTTCTGCAGTTCTTCATCAGTTTGGTTATGTTTCCCAGTGCCAAATGGCAAGCAAATCATAAACCAAGCCCTAAGATCGTTCAGTTCAACCTTCTACTGGACAAAATGTTCATCTTCTCCAATTCACTGTCAGCAATTGATTACACATACGATTTAGTGTACAAGCTCTTAAGTGTTGTGATATTTGCCCACAAACCAAAGAGAAGTATGGGAAGAAAGGAGTAAGGAGTAAGGAGTATGGCAGTACCAAAATTGGTTAATACGTGTCATTAAATGTGCAGTTTCCTGTCTAATATTCCTGTCTCTAGTGAAATAGCATTTTCACTTCATGCTAACCGCTCTGGAGTTGGCACTTGGATGCGCATCAAGACCACCTCTTATAAGTACCAAGGAGCGGTTGACTGGAACCCGAGTTCAGCTGGGTTGTTTCTTAACTCCCCAAACGATAATGAGCCCTCACTCAACTAAGTGTATGCTTGCAGTCCATACCCAAACCAACTGTTGCAATAAATACTCCCAATGGGGAAGCACACGCAGTAATGCATAAATTAATTCAACTGATTCAAATGTTTTAGCCATCACAACAGCCAACAGATTCAAGGTTGTGTGACAGAAGTCTTCATCAGGGACATGCTGGAATGAGCACTCAACGTCATAACTGCATCTATTGTTAGAATACATATAGCACCAAGATATTCCATCATCCTAAAAGACAGGAAGACTATCAACAGCAGAACAACTTATGTGCCAGCTAATGTAATTTACTTGCTTAAGCGCTGCTGTAGTCTTGGTTATGTGGGAAAAATAGAGCGATATCTAAAAATCTATATAAGTGAACACAAATCAGCCATCCAGAGAAATGACCAGCAGTCTCCTATTGCTTTATAGAACCGAAACATGACCTATCTACTCTGACGTTTATTGCAAGTACACGTACCCCGATGTGGGGAGGGAACAGTAACAATCTCCTACTCTACTACTTAAATGTGAATGTTTCTGGATCCACTACTTAGGTAACTGGATCTCAGACTTTTTTTGACCTGAACTCCAGCGCTCCCCTGATGAAGAGTTCTGTTGAAATGTTGGCTGGCTGGCTGAAACTTTTGAATTGAACTAATTAATTTGAACAAACTGTGTCGGTACCCAAGAAGCCTCTAAAAAGCTAAGATGCTGATTTCAGATCACTCATCAGACACATGCAGCTTCTAAAGCAAACTCTCAAAACAGCGTCTTAATTCAAGACACGATATGAACGTGGGCCACGATAAGGGCTTGGAAAAACCTGCATCACAATCTATCCATTAGGGCCTCAAAAGTAAAGACCACAATAAATAAGAGTCCACTACCCATGATCCTTATAAACATTTGAGTTTGGCTCTTCATTTTCTGTCACAGGTCACACACTTTCGCTACTGTATTTACAGTCACAGTGGAGCAGAAACACCATAAAGTAATAATAAAAAAGAAAACCTCATCTGACATATATGCTGCAAGATGTTATAAGCTGGTTCTCAAGGGGGCTGCACATTATAAAATTGCCCCAACATGTTTATGTGCGCGTTTTGTATTGAGTATTAAGTCATTGCGACTGTATCCCAAATTATGTTGGTTAGTTATGAATGAAAAAGGGGATCTGACAGACAAATTTAGCCAAAGCTGTATATCTTTAATCTGTATTACTTGCTATAATCCTCTGCTGATTTTCTGGCTGAGGTACCAAAGAGTCGGTGGGGGCATTCCCGCAAGCGCTGTAATCTAAGCTGCAGACATGCAGCACAGTAAAGTGCAGTCTGAGCAGCCACAGACACACAGCGTAAGTGGGAGCGCTGTCTAAAACGGCGAGACTTGGCGGTCCTGCTCCACTGTCGTCGCGTTGCTGCCAGAGAAAGCCAACAATGTTATTCTCCGTCAGGCCACCCGGATCTCAACGATCCATCACCCCAAAGATGTGATGTCACCAAAAGAACCGGCAGCCGACTGGCGACGAAAACAATGACGCCAATGACAGAGATTAGTATCGGCCCCTCTTACATTCTCTCTCTCTCTCTCACTCAAAGTCTCATAGTCAGGAAATTAACTCCATCTGCTCAATTTTCATCCTGGACCAACAAGAAAGATAATGGGGACAAGGAAAACTAAAGCCAGATAGGCAGAGAGAGTGATTTCATTGGTAGAGGGGACGCCGTCTCCTCTGTCCCCCATTGCTGACTGGTGTAAGGTCAGCTAACCAAACATTTTTAGTATTATGTTTATGAGATTAATATGATTGGTTATCTAACTTGTCCTCTTTCCCTCATGGTCTATGAAATTTGTATCATTGTATGACTTACTTTCAATGATGAAGTGAATGAAGGAGGGCGGTGATAGAATAAGGGAGAGAATGACTTGTGAACGATTATTTTTATAGCCTTTAATCACTGGTCCAGTCTCAAAGAGCTTCACAACACCCATGTTATGAAAACAATGAATGAAAACGACACCCATCAACCTCAGACCGTCAACTGCCTTAGACAAGGCAATCTTACCATGGAGAGTATGACTAAAGGTGGGGTATGTAGCGAGACGCGCATTAGCATAGAATGGCTAGCTTGCATTATCTGAGCCATCTACAGCATTCTCACCACTGCTGTTTTCCTACGGCCTTACACACAAGGCATTCCCACTGCGTTTCCAGACACACAGGAAGACAGTCCTTAACCACCTGGGCTGGGTCCGTCTGCCATCAAAAGATTTGGCTGTGGAAAAGCACTGCACTGAGTGAATGGGGAAGGAATTCCCAGTGACATCATGGCAGAGGCTTTCGGGCCAAAAGTGATGTTTGCAACAACTATGGAAGCAACAATGGAGTGGTGCACCCAGAGTCCCATTGTTGTTATACTGGGCCTCCTAGAATCACCCTGGCAGTTCCCATGTCAGGCTTTCAGCTCAACGCAGAAGAAAAAAAAAACATGTTCTGCGTTCCTCTTTCTCTGTAGTTCCCATCTTTTTTCCCCCTCTGTCTCTTTGACCATTTTTGTCTTCCATTTTCTGCAGGCCTCCGTTTCTTTCTCCTCCAACCCGAAGGCCCTTGCCACTCCCATCTCCCTAACCCCCCTCTTCCCCCCCACCTTTCCTCTATCCTCACTCCTTCTAGTCATCCTTCCCATCTGGCTGCCTCCCCTGCAGATGAGACCCCGCTAATTAGGCCTGACCTGTTAATTAGCCTTCTAATGAGTGCACTAACGAGGGACAGGCAGGCTGATCAGAGGTACGGGAGCTCAATACCTCTCCAGTGGAGGTAGAAACGTTGAACAACTTGACTGGAACAACGCAACAATACCCAGCTGACAGCAAAGTGGGGCGTTTCAGAAAGCAGGATTATTCTGTTAACCAGATAAAGAATGATGATGTTTTGAATAACTAGTCCAATTAAACTTAAGCCCTAGATATTGGTTCTCACAGATGTCTTATAGCCATACCATCAGCCAATGACCTCTTAATATGAACAGCATTTGAGAAGCTATTTCATGGATGTTTTTTGAATTATCTGGCTTACTGAGCAATTCTGCTTCTTGAAATACCCCTCAGGACAAAAGAAAACAGAAAAACAAGAGAACCAGCACAGTCTTGAACCTCTTCTCCACCAGCTTACTGAGTGAGTGCTGGGTAGAGGTCATAGTCTATTCTAGCACAGAAAAGCAATAATAATATAAGTTTCAATTTCACTCTTTGGAACTCCACTCTTCTTCATTCTGAAGATGCATGTGTCTGTATGTGTGTGTGTATATGTGTGTGTGTGTGTGCATGCGTGCATGTGCATGTTTATGTGTACCACATTTGTCTCTTCTTGCAAGGTTCAGAAGTCTTCACAAGTAGGGTACAATTATTAGAACATTAATTCAGAGAAATTTTGGTCACCATAAGGGAGAAAAGATTATTATTAGAGTTCGGTGTAAGCATTAGAATTAGTTTTATGGTTAAGATTATGGTTAGGTGTAGTGGTTGGAGTTTGTGATAGGATAAGAGGATAGAGAATGAATGTTAATGGAATGTCCTCACAGCTATAGTAGTACCAATGTGTGTGTGTGTGTGTGTGTGTGTGTGTGTGTGTCACCTCCAGCAGGTCTATCATGCGGGTCATTTGGGAGTAGATGAGGACTCGGTGTCCCTGGGCTTTTAGGCGACTCAGCAGGATATCCAAGGTGTGCAGCTTGCCACTCTCTGTGATTAGGCTTTCCTTATCTAAGAAAGAGAGAGAGAGAGAGAGAGAGAGAGAGTGTGAGAGAGAGAGAGAGAGAGAGAGAGAGAGAGAGAGAGAGAGAGAGAGAGAGAGAGAGAGAGAGAGAGAGAGAGAGAGAGAGTGGAGAAGAGAAACTCAGTGACTCTAGTCTATTTTGTCAAATACAGTGAACTCCCTGACTACTTGGATGGAAACGGACTGATGTTTAGACTCTATACTCATTCTACCACTAAAGCTTGTTGTCGTCACTATATCATATATATAGCAAAATGTCAGTGTGTGAAAACATACTATCATTATGCATTATCACAAAAAGTCTATATCAACAAATAAATTGGTGATTTTGCTCTTTAAATATTGGTGCTACATCCACAAATCCTGTATTGGTTGGGTCAAACTCATCAGCCTGTGAATTAGTCTGCTTTTGCTCAGAGAATACAGAAAAAGCTAATTGGCTTGAGAGTTATTAACTCTGCCCTAATCAATAGAAGTCTTCGATAAGCCTCCGTATTCTCTGGGATAAAGACCCTTTCACCACTGTGGATCAGCTCGGGGATCAATCCCCCCTAAAACTGGCCCTGATCTGGTGATCCCTCACATAAAGCCTGAGCCCTCATTGACCGCCCTGGTGATGACCACCAAAGAGCAGAGAGAGCGAGAAAGAGATGGAGTGAGAGTGCGAGAAAGAGAGATGAAGTGATTTAAACTCCATTTCGCACAATGGCACAAAAGGGGAACAAATAGGCCTGGCAGTTGGTCTTGGTCACATTATTGTCGACACCGCATCAGGTGTTCTTCAGCGCTCGAATCATTGACCGCAGGGACCGAACGGGGAGCAATCTGACCCTGGGTCTGTTGTTGAAGTGGTTCCCTCCATGTCCAGCTGATGAGGAATTAACGTCATCTGGCACAATGGCAGAATGAGAAAAGGGCCGGGGCTGCCATCGACCCGGTGACAGGCCCGCTATGGTGTTTGACCACGGGGTCGTGACCCTGAGCGGGGGAACCTAAGGCCAGGGCCAGGGTCGGGGGACGGGGTCAGGGCAGGGTTACAGGAGAGTCCCTATGGGAGAGTCAGGCCTGGCTGCCATGCGCTCCCGCTGAACACTTGTTCCCAAGCCCCTTTTGTACAGCGAAAACCTAGGCTTATAAATATTTCTAGATCTTATTTCCTTGCTTTGTCAACTTTATGTAACCAACCGCGTTAAAATCACATTCCACTAACCACAATACAAGGTCAGACGACTCAATGGACGCTGTGACAATACATGAGTACAACGTCCTTCCACAATATCTGTAAAACACTGATTAGAAATAAGTTGGGTTCTTAAAGACAATCACAAGCGCCAAGTGGACTCTATGGTCCAATGAGACAACAAAACCCACCAGAATCATTCACAACTGTTAGCCGGTAGCTCTGCATGCTAATGTGTACTCAGGCTGAACCCTGACCTGTGGCCCTTTGGTATAACCCCCCTAAAAGGTCAGGCCCTGTAGAGGTGTTAAAGAGGAACTAATAGAACAGATGAACAGGGGAAACACTCTGGGGAGGGATTGGAGCACTCACCTCCGGGTCACTGTGGAGTGGTGTCAGCCTGTCAAATACACACTGACCTAGTCACACACACACAGCCTGAACTCCTGGAGCTCCTAGACCAGTGATGACAGGGTTACAGCTCTGAATTTTCAGTTAAATTTACACCTTGAATTTTTCTTTCGGTTGTTTTTCTCCAGACAGTTGTCATATTGTGGGCAAAGTATCTACGTTTTTTTGTCCATTGTTATCATTCCTCGTTTTATTCTTGACATTGTCCAGTGAAGAAAAAAGAAAAAAAAAACTAAAAAAAAACTACAATGAACTGAAGAGGAACAAGAAGAGGGAAAGCAAGGGAAAAACAGAGGAGAGGGATAATGAACTAATGGCAATGGACAGTGAAAAGTGGATCTGAAGTAGGTCTCTAGAGCCAACTTTACTCTTCCTTTATTATGAGATGGGAGTTGACAATGACCATTGTATGTGCGTGAGAGAGAGAGAGACAGAGAGACAGAGAGAGAGAGACCGAGAGAGAGAGACCGAGAGAGACAGAGAGAGAGAAACTGAAGATGCGAGAAAAAAAGCATTGCAGTTGTATGCAATTTTGCACGCGTGTCTATGGAAGAGACACAGACAAGAACGAGACGGAGACAGCAGGGAGAAGATGAGTGTGTGTTGCTCCTAAATTCAGTAAGGTAGGCAGATGTTATGCATTGCTGTGGCTCAAACTAGTGTGTATGAAGAGGCCAGTGCACCACAGGCCCTGAGATAGACAAACACTATATCCCGCCATCAAAGGCCTATAATTGGTCATGGCGTCAGAGGAACGGAGCACGCAGGGAAGGACAGAAAGCGAACCGATGGGGTGAAATGAAAAGGGGAGAGTAGGAAAAGGCAGAGAGATGCAGAGGATTAGATATGGGCAGAAAAAGAAAAAGGGCCAGACAGAGAGGGAGAGACAGAGAGAAGGGGGTCTGTGGTGGCTCCGGCTGCAGTGAGGCAGTATTAACGTGGTGGCGGCGGTGGTGATGTTGTGGTTTACATCAGACGGGGCCTCCTCACCGCAGGTGCCAGGCTAACCAGGGCCGATGCTCAGTCAAGGGCACCAACCAGCGCCACGGGCCTCCATGCCAACCACCCAGATGCAAACCACCACTTGGCAAAGTTGCAAATACTCATATAAGGCAATACTGTTCAGCCCCTCCACCAATCTGTTTCTGTTTAGCAGATTATATGTAAGCCTCCAGACTCCAATGTCATGTTTGAAGATGGGTTAAAGCCCCTATCTGAGGATTTTTGTGACCATATAGGGCTAAACGGTGTATATTCAAATTGATTCTTGAAGGGTTTGAACTGCAAAATGAAGAAAGCTTTTTGCAAATCTCTTAAACCGCTTTAACCCACAAAATAGGCTGCTATATTTTATTCCAATGTTTACAAACATCACAAACAAGTAAAACGTATATTAAAACTCATGTTTACCAGTTGAGCTCTATCAACCAATTAAAAATGACAGAATGTCTCCAATCACGTTTTGTGTGTTGGTGTCAGGGCTACCCTTTTGTTTATGCCTGAATTATAAAGCAGGACTTTAAGAGGAGGAGAGCTGCTGTGGTCCTTAAGATGGACACCATCAGATGTTCTACTATGATGCCTCCTCTGTTTTGATCTTTGTATAGCGGCTGAGGGCCTCCACCTTATCCTCGACATATTTGAAAATCAGTGCCATTCCAACTACAGGGAAACAAACAAAAACATAAAGATGCTAAATAATTGGAGTAAGAGAAATGGGAAACAGAAATGTCCCAATAGAAACAAATGGGACAAATCCTACCCCTGCTACTAGCCAAACTCCCTAAACCCCAGCGATGCGGCTTACCCACGAGAGAGGTGGCTGAGTTCAAAACGTTTAGCGCTGCATATAGAAAATTATTATTTCTAAATGTCACTGCCATACCCTAAAATGCAAAGCCAACAAAATGACTAATTGCGATTTGGGAGGGCTTTGGTGGTCTGCCTCATTCCAACACAACACTTATGGCTTATATAATAAGCTACATGTGGCTGCAAAGTAATGCATGACCATTGGTCATAAAAAGTGAGCAAACTGGATGTAGTAACCAAACATGAAACATGAATTATCAAGGGCTTGGAGGGATTAAAATGGATAATTCTATACTTCTACCTCATCATGTGGAGCTTTAAATGAATTGACTCTGCAGCAGTCAAGATTAGTTCACATAGAAACAGCTTAGCATTACCAAGTTGATGGCAAAACAATAGGAGCCTCAGATCACCTCGGGTGGGAAAGTAATACAACTATGTAAACAAACATAAAAACTAGATTGCAGGACATTTGGGACACTTCTCTCTGAATACATAAGTGGTAATATGAAAATTTGGGTTAAAAGACATTAGACACAAAACAACTTTGCAGTTGTAGACTGACGAGCACAAGGACAGTGTAGGACCACACCCCAAACACGGGCAAATCCCATGTGGTGTCACACCACTCTGCCGTTGCTATGGATACACATATCAAGCTTCACCACCTGCCCTGCCCCCTTTCACAGCACCCCCCCTCAATCCAATCCAGTCTAACAGCAGTATTCACCCGGCCAACCCTCCCCTTCTCCTCCTAACCAGCCCGTCCTTACCTCCTGCTGGTAGATTAGGCTACACTCCCCCACTCCTCATCTCCCTCTTTCTACCATATCCACTGCACCCTCCAGGTCCCCACCCTCCCTCCCAACCTCCCTTCCTTCTCCACTACTACAAACTAACCCCCACCACCCCTTCACTCCCCCTATACGCCCTCCCCCTACTGTCTGTCCCTCGACGGTGTAATCCAATCCCTGTAGGGCCAGAGCCGGGGGCCTGACACGGTCCTGACCCAATTAGAGCCCTGCTGCCAGCTAATTAACCCCGGCCCAGCCCTGGTGCCTGGCGCCTGATACTCCCAAACCAACTACGGTGCTAATTTCATTAATACGCCACTACAATCTTCTGTCCTGTCCTGTCCCCTTCCTCTCCGCTGCTGCTAAAGCCAAGTAGTGGAGCCGCCCTCAACAGGGAGGGAAGGAGGCCAGATGCGGCCGAATACAGAGGGGACGGAGAGGAGGAAGATAGCAGACAGTGAAAAAAAAAAAAAAGTCAAGAGATGATGAAAGAAGATGGATAGATGGTTATGTGAGAAAGAGAGACAGATGGGGGGCCAGAGAACAGATCGAATCAACGATCGAACCAAGCGTCGGCCCCTCACTGTATAATGATACATTACACTGTGCAATCAATAAGTCAATGGGCAACACTTGTTCAGCACTGCTTATGATGGAAATATTAGCCTGACACTACTCTGCTGCTTCTGCATGTATTGACAAAATCTGACTTAAACTTAATTTTCTCTCAGCTATAGCTCGAGGACAGCTAAGAGCCAGATGCCAGCGGGAGGTTTTGGGTGAATCTACGACTGAGGCTGCTGAAGTTCTACTGGTGATACCCCAAAATCTACATCTGTAACACAGTAACTCCACTCCGGAGCACTGGCAGAGAGCCAAAGGGCAAAGTTAACTTCCTGAAAGCCCAAAAATGTGAGTGATGGAGTGTGTGTACGTGTGTATGCATGTGTGTATGCGCACGTGTTTGTTCCATCTCCCCTCAAAACATGTGAGACGAGCGCTTCTCTTGGTTCTCTGCGAGTCGTCAGACAGTCTGATGCGGACTCGGTGCTTAGCGGGGAACCCCACCGCATCGCAGCGGCCCCACTGCCACAGGCCAGAGAAGCGAGTGAGAGAGCCGCCCCGGCACGCCGTGAACTCTGTCATTAAAGTAGATTACGTCTAGCTACCCTTGGCCGGCGAGGACTCGACACACACCACAGATGAAAGCTGGCCGGCTAAGGGATGCAGAGGGAGCCAGAGATTACTTGCCCTCCATACTCAAAGATATGAACATGCTGGTATAATGTGGCTAATGTCTCCCCCTTCAGTCTACTTTGGGGTTTTGATTTAAAGCTTCTTTGATATCAATGAATACACTTTCTCCTTTTTCCAGACATATTAATAGCCATAAAATTAAGTAGGAAATCAAAACATCTCCCTCCCTTCAGACGCTGGATTTTATTTTTCTCAGTTGGAAAATGTGAATTCCACTGACAGCTACCAGTGCCAGTTGAAGGCAGACTGAGAGGGGCAGAGTCAGACGGTGATGTGGCGAGGCTGGCCGTCTGTGTTGTTTTGTGCCTCTCTATCAGAGGGCCAGGGAGGCTTCCTGCCATTTTGCTGGAGAGCAGAGTTTCTTTGAAGGGACAGGAAGGCAGAGCTGCATTTCCCACAGCCTGATGTTGGCTGCTGAGCCAGACCTGACTGGGCTCTCTCTCATAGTCTCCACACACACACACACAAATTCACACACACACATTAATGCAAGAACATGCATACAAGTACAATACATATAAATGCACACAAAAATGAACACACACGCACGCACACATGCACAAATACACGTGCAATGCTTTCTTTCCTCACATCTTCAGTAGCATTTTCTCTGTCTCTCTCACACACACATACACACACCTCTGCCACAGTGGTGACTGTCAACCCCAGCTCACAATAAAGCCAGAGAAAGAGTCAAGAGTCGGCACTATAGTGAGAAGGCCATCATTTTGTGGAACAGCTCCTTCTAATTATTGTAAGCAACACAGGGGCCACACAGACAGCGAGGCAGGTTTATTTTTGTCAGATCGTGGAATGCTCTACAAATATCCCACAGCACGCAAGTCAAGAAATATTTCACTTCAAACTGGTTTTTAACCTGAAGCAAAATGTCATGAAATTGTTCCAATATCCTTTTGCATATAGAGCAACCTCGTTAACTTTATATCAAGCGCCCGGAGTGCGAAAGAGAGGTAACCACAGAACTGTGGGCGGTTCAGCAAACAAACAAGGCTGGGATGGCTTTCTAATTATAGTCAAAACCTCTTGTCCTGTCGCGTCCTGGTGGCTCGGTCTGGACGGCTGCATGGGTTCAGTTCCTGGTTGATGCTACCCTGTCACATCTCTCTCTCTAATCACCTTCCTATCTTTGCATGTACTATCTATAAATCTCTTAGTGGTAAAGGGCTTCAACCAAAGGAACAGGGTTCAAGCCCTTATGTCGGCAAACATCCACCCTGCTGAAGTGTCCCCGAGCAAGACACTGAACCAAAAGAGAATTTCCCTACGGGGATCAATTAAGTATCACATTATTATTATTAGCATTATTACCGCTGAAAGAGTTCATTCTCTTTTGAAAAAAAAAAACAGAACTCTTTCCTTCAATCAAATTCTACCATCACAATAACCTCAAAAACAAACAACAAAAAAAATCTGAAGGCCCAAGCCGTCGCTGCCACCATTGTTTTTTCCTCTGCTATGGCCTGATTCCTAATAGGTCCTCCGATTAGATTCCTCCGCCGATATCAGTGGGCAGCCCTACTCACGCC